>NW_006409087.1:34558-43554 GCF_000296735.1 Chrysochloris asiatica
ATCTGCTTTGTTCTTCCATTCCCCTCCCCTTACTTGTATATTGCCCCCTCCCTATCACCCAAACTATCCTGTGTCTAATGCCTGCCCTGTTCTCCACCTTCCCCTCGCAACCCTCACCCACCCGAACATCCCAATAATCAACAAAGAACCTCCCCACCCCCTTTTATTTCCCTTAGTCTTTTACAGTAGTGGTCCTATGAAGTATTTTTCTTTTTGTGACTGACTAATTTCACTCAACATAATATACTTAAGGTTCATCCATGTTATGCTGTGGCTTACATCTTCCTTGTTGTTCTTCAAGGTAGCATAGTATTCCATTGTGTGTATGTACCATAGTTTGTTTATCCATTCTTCAGTTGATGGGCACTTTGGCTGCCTCCATCTTTTTGCTATTGTAAATAGTGTTGCTAAACATTGGTGTGCTTATAACTTCTCAGATTGTGGCTTTTTTTTTCTTGTGGGTAAATACCAAGTAAAGGAATTGCTGGATCATTAGATATTTCTATTTTCAACCTTCTGATGAAACGCCATATTGTTTTCCATAGAGGTTGTACCATTTTGCAGTCCCACCAGCAATACAGGAGTGTCCCAGTTGAATATGTTCTTATACAGAGAGATACCTACATGACAGTTCACTTCAACATATCCATTCACAGAGAGCTAACTACATGGCAGAGTAGTGCAAAATTTTCATATACAGAGGTCTAGCTACATGGCAGATGAGTCCAACATGTCCATATACTGAGAGCTAGCTACATGGCAGACAAGTCCAATATATTCATATACAGAGAGCTACCTACATGGCAGATGAGTCCAACATGTGTATATAAAGAGAATTAGCTTCAAGGCAGATGAGTCGAATGCGTTCTTACAGAGAGAGCTGGCTACATGTCTTATCAGTCCCACATGTACATATACAGAGAGCTAGATTTATGACAGTCAAATCTAATATGTTTATATTTAGAGAGCTTCCTACTTGGCAGATCATTACAACATATCCATGCACAGAGAGCTAGATACATGGCAGACGAGTCCAAAATTTCCATATACACAGAGCTAGCCCCATGGAAGTGTAGTGCAACAATTCCATATACAGAGTTCTAGCTACATGGCAGATGAGTCCAACATATCCATATACTGATAGCTAGCTACATGGCAGAGTAGTCCATCATGTCCATATACAGAGTATTAGCTAATGGCAGATGAGTCCAACATGTCCATATACTGAGAGTAAGCTTCATGACACATGAGTCCAACATGTGTATATATAAAGGACTAGCTATAAGGCAGATGAGTCCAACATGTTCATGCAGAGAGAGCTGGTTACATGGCTGAAAATTTCAAAAGGTCCATATACTGAGAGCTAGCAATATGGCAGACAAGTCAAATAAGTTCAAATACAGTTAGCTACCTACAGGGCAGATCAGTTCAACATATCCATTCACAAAGAGGTAGCTACATGGCAAACGAACACAAAATGTCCATATAAAGAGAGCTAGTTACATGGCAGTGTAGTGCAACATTTCCATATACAGAGTTCTAACAACATGACAGACGAGCCCAACGTGTCCATATACTGAGAGCTAGCTCCATGGCTGAGTAGTCCAACATGTCCATATACAGAGTACTAGCTACATGGCAGTTAAGTCCACCATGTGCATATACTGAGAGTTAGCTACATGGCAGATGAGACCAACATGTTCATACACATAGAGCTGGCTACTTGGCTGATGAGTCCCACATGTCCATAAACTGAGAGCTACTTTCATGACAGACAAGTCCAACATGTTCATATATAGAGAGCTACCTTTGGCAAATCAGTCCAATGTATCCATGTACAAAGAGCTAGCTACATGGCAGACAAGTCCAAAATGTCATTATACAGAGAGCTAACTACATGTAGGGTAGTGCAACATTTCCATATACACAATTTTAGTTATATGACAGATGAGTACAACATGTCAATATACTGATACCTAGCTACATGGCAGAGTAATCCAACATGTCCATATACAGAGTACTAGGTAAATGGTAGATGAGTCCAACATGTCCATATACTGAGAGTTAGCTACATTGCATATGAGTCCAACATGTGTATATATAGAGGACTAGCTACAAGGCAGATTAGTTGAACATGTTCATACAGAGAGAACTGGCTACATGGCTGATGAATCCAACATGTACATATCCAGAGAGCTAGTTATATGGCAGACAAGTCCAATCTGTTCATATACAGAGAGCCACTTACATGGCAGACCAGTCCAAAATATCCATACACAGAAAGCTAGCTACAAGGCTGATGAGTCCAATATGTCCATATACACAGAGATAGCAACACTGCAGAGTAGTGCCACATTTCCATATACAGAGAACTAGCTCCATGGGAGATGATGCCAACGTATCCATATACTGAGAGCTAGTTACATGGCAGAGAAGTCCAACATATCCATATACATTGTACTAGCTACATGGCAGATGATTTCAACATGTCCATATACTGAGATTTAGCTACATGGCAGATGAGTCCAATATGTGTTTATATAGAGGACTAGCTACAAGGCTGATGAGTACAACATGTTCATGCAGAGAGAGCTGGCTACATGGCTGATGAGTCCAACATATCCATAAACAGAGATCTAGCTCCCTTGCAGAAAAGTCCAATATGTTCATATACAGAGAGCTAACTATATGGTAGATCAGTCCAACATATCCTCACAAAGAGAGCTAGCTATATGGCAGACAAGTCCATAATTGGCATAAACATAGTGCCAGCTATGCATCATTTCCATATACAGAGTTCTACCTACATTGCAAATGAGTCCAATGTGTCCATATACTGAGAGTTACCTACATAGCAGATGTGTTCAAATGTGTATATTTAGAGGGCTAGCTACAAGGCAGATGATTCCAACATGTTCATACACAGAGAGCTAGCTACATGGCTGATGAATTCAGCATGTCACTATACTGAGAGCTAGCTACATGGTAGGCAAGTCCAAATGTTCATATACAGAGAGCTACCTACATGACAGATCAGTCCAATATTCCCATGCACAGAGAGTTAGCTACAACGCAGACGAGTCCAATATGTCCATATACACAGAGCTAGCAACACTGCAGAGTAGTGTCACATTTCCATATACAGAGAACTAGCTCCTTGGCAGATGAGCCCAACATGTCCATATACTGAGAGCCATTTACATGGTAGAGAAGTCCAACATGTCCATATACAGAGTAATAGCTACATAGCGGATGAATCCATCATGTCCATATACTGAAATTTAGCTACATAGACGATGAGTCCAACATGTGTTTATATAGAGGACTAGCTACAAGGCAGATGAATCCAACATTTTCATGCAGAGAGAGCTGGTTACATGGCTGAGGAGTCCAAGATATCCATACACAGAGATCTAGCTACATGGCAGAGAAGTCCAATATGTTCATATAAAAAGAACTACCTACATGGCAGATCAGTCCAACATATCCATGCACAGAGAGTTAGCTACATGCCAGACGAGTCCAAAATGTCCATATACAGCGTGCTAGCTACATGGCAGAGTAGTGAATCGTTTCCATATACAGAGTTCTAGCTACATGGCAGATGAGTCCAACGTATCCATATATTGAGAGTTAGCTACATGGCAGATGTGTCCAAATGTTTATATTTAGAGGGCTAGCTACAAGGCAGATGAGTCCAACATTTCCATATACAGAATACTAGCTACATAGCAAATAAGTCCAACATGTCCATATATTGAGAGTTAGTTATATGGCAGATGAGTCCAAAGTGTCCCTATAAAGAGAGTTAGCTTCATGGCAGAGAAGTCCAACATGTCCATATACAGAGGCAAGCTACATGGTAGAATAGTCCAACACGCCCATGTACTGACAGTTAGCTACATGGCAGATGAGTCCAACATGTGCATATTTACAGGGCAAGCTTCAAGGCAGAAGAGTGCAACATGTTCATACAGAGACAGATGTCTACATGGCTGTTGTGTCCAATATGTCCATATTCTGAGAGCTAGCTACATGGCAGACAAGTCCAATATGTTAATATACAGAAAGCTACCTACATGCAAGATCAGTCCAACATATCCATGCACGGAGAGCTAGCTACATGGCAGAGGAGTACAAAATGTCCATACACAGAGAGTTAGCTACATGGCAAAGTAGTGCAACATTTCCATATACAGAGCTCTAGCTCCATGGCTGATGAGGCCAATGTGTTCATGTACTGAGAGAAAGCTACATGGTAAAGTAGTCCAACATGTCCATATACAGAGTACTAGCTACATGGCAGATGAGTCCAACATGGCTATATACTGACAGTTAGCATTATTGCAGATGAGTCCAACATGCGTACATATACAGTACTATAACCAAGGCAGATGAGTCCAACATGTTCATACAGAGAGAGATGGTTACATGGCTAACGAGTCCAACATGTCCATATACAGAGAACTAGCTATATGGCAGACAAGTCCAACATGATCTTATACAGAGAGGTATCTATATGGCAGAGTAGTGCAACATTTCCATATACAGAGTTCTAGCTACATGGCAGATGATTCCAACATGTCCATAAACCTAGAGCTAGCTACATGGCAGATGTGTCCAAAGTGTCCATATACAGAGAGATAGCTACATTGCAGAGTAGTGCAAATTTCCATATACAGAGTTGTAGCTACATGACAGGTGAGTCTAACATGTCCATCTATTGAGAGCTAGCTACATCACAGAGTACTCCAACATGTCCATATACAGAATACTAGCTACATGGCAGATGACTCCATCGTGTCCATATACTGAGAGCTAACTACATGGCAGAGTAGTCCGACATGTCCATATACAGAGTACTACCTATATAGCAAATGAGTCTAACATGTCCATATACTGAGTGTTAGCTATATGGCAGATAAGTTGAACATGTGTATATTTATAGGGAAAAATACAAGGCAGATGAATGCAACATATTCATACAGAGAGAGGTGGTTACATGGCTGAAGAATCCAACATGTCCATATACTTAGAGCTACCTACTTGGAAGACAAGTCCAAAATGTTCATATACAGAGAACTACCTACATGGCAGATCAGTCCAAGATATCCATGTACAGAGAGCTGGCTACATGGCAGACAAATCCAATATGTCCATATTCAGAGAGTTAGCTACTTGGCAGAGTAATGCAACATTTCCATATACAGAGTTCTAGCTACATAGCAGGTGATTCCAACAAGTTCATAAACTGAGAGCTAGCTACATGGCAGATGAGTCCAAATTATCCATAAACAGAGAGATAGCTACATGGCAGAGTAGTGCAACATTTCCATAAAAAGAGTTCTAGCTACATAACAGATGAGTCCAACATGTCCATATATTGAGAGCTAGCTACAAGGCAGAGGAGTCCAAATTGCCCATATACAGAGTACTAGCTACTGGCAGAGGAGTCCAACAAGTCCATACACTGAGAGTTAGCTACATGTCAGATGAGTTCAACATGTGTATATTTAGAGCACTCATTACAAGGCAGATGAATCCATCATGTTCATTCACAGAGTTGGCTACATGGCTGATGAGTCCAATGAGTCCATATACTGAGATCTAGCTACATGGCAGAGTAGTCCAACATGTCCATATTCAGTGTACTAGCTAGATGGCAGATGAGTCCATCATGTCCATGTACTAAGAGTTAGGTACATGGCAGTTGAGTCCAACAAGTGTATATATAGAGGACTAGCTACAAGGCAGATGAGTTCAACATGTTCATACTGAGAGATCTGGCTACATGGCTTATGAATCCAACATGTCCATATAAAGAAAGAGAGCTAGCTACATGGCAGACAAGTCCAATATGTTCATATACAGAGAGGGAGCTAATTGACAGAGTAGTACAACATTACCATATACAGAGTTCTGTCTACATGGCAGATGAGTCCAACATATTCATAGACTGAGAGTTAGCTACATGTCAGATGGGTCCAACATGTGTATATTTAGAGGGCTCAATAAAGGGAAGATGAATCCATCATGTTCATATATAGAGAGTTGGCTACATAGCTGATGAGTCCAACATGTCCATATACTGAAAGCTAGCTACATGTCAGACAAGTTAAATATGTTTATGTACAGAGAGTTACCTACATGTCAGATCAGTCCATCATATCCATGTACACAGAGATAGCTTCATGGCAGAATTCTGCAACATTGCCATATTCAGAGTTCTAGCTACATGAAAGAGCAGTTCAACATGTCCATATAAAGAGTTGTAGCTACAGGGAAGATGAGTCTAACATGTCCATATACTGAGAGTTAGCTACATGGCAAATGAGTCCAACATGTGTATATTTAGAGGGCTTTATACAAAGCAGATGAGTCTAACATGTTCATACACAGAGAGCCGGCTACATGGCAGATCCATCAAACATATCCATACAAAGAGCTAGCTACACGTCAGACGAGTCCAAAATGTCCATATACAGGGAGCTAGGTTCATGGCAGAGTAGTGCAACATTTCCATATACAGACTTCTATCTGCATGGCAGAAGAGTCCAACAAGTTCATATACAGACAGCTAGCTACATGGTGAAGTAGTGAAACATTTCCATATACAGAGTTCTATCTACATGGCAGGTTAGTCCAACATGTCCAAATAGAGAAAGCTAGCTACATGGCACAGAAGTGCAACATTTCCATATACAGAATTCTAGTTACAAGGCAGATGAATCAAACGTGACAATATACAGAGAGCTATCTACATTTCAGAGTAGTGCAGCATTTCCATGTACAGAGTTCTAGCTACATGGCAGATGAGTCCAAAGATTCCATATACTGAGAGCTAGGTACATCGTAGAGTAGTCCAACATGTCCATATACAGAGTACTAGCTACAGGGCAGATGAGTCCAATGTGTCCATATATTGAGAGCTAGCTACATGGCAGAGTAGTCAAACATGTCCAGATACAGAATACTAGCTACATAGCAAATGAGTACAACATGCCCATATACTGAGAGTTAGCTATACGGCAGTTGATTCCAAATGTGTATATTTATAGGGAAAGATACAAGGCAGATGAGTGCAACATCTTTATACACAGGGAGCTGGCTACATGGCTGATGAGTGAAACATGTCTACATACAGAGAGCTAGCTACATGGCAGTCTTCTCCAATATGTTCATGTACAGAGGGCTATCTACATGGAAAATCAATCTAACATATCCATGCACAGAGAGCTAGCTACTTGGTAGACGATTCCAAAATGTCCATATACAGAGAGCTAGCTTCATGGCAGAGTGTTGCAACATTTCCATATACAGATTTCTAGCTACAGGGCAGATGAGTCCAAAGTGTCATTATACTGAGAGCTTGCTACATGGCAGAGTATTCCAACATGTCCATATACAGAGAGCTAGCTTCATGGCAGAGTGTTGCAACATTTCCATATACAGATTTCTAGCTACAGGGCAGATGAGTCCAAAGTGTCATTATACTGAGAGCTAACTTCATAGCAGAGTAGTCCAACATGTCCATATACTCAGAGTTAGCTACATGGCAGATGAGTCTAACCTGTGTATATTTATAGGGCAAGCTTCAAGGCAGATGAGTGTAACATGTTCAAACAGAGACAGATGGCTACATCGCTGTTGAGTCCAACATGTCCATATACTGAGAGCTAGCTACATGGCAGATCAGTCCAACATATCCGTGCACAGAGAGCTAGCTACATGGCAGAGTAGTGCAACATTTCCATTTACAGAGCTCTAACTCCATGGCAGATGAGGCCATCGTGTCCATAAATTGACAGTTAGCTACATGGCAGAGTAGTCCAACATGTCCATATACAGAGTACTAACTACATGGTAGATGAGTCCAACATGGCCATATACTGAGACTTAGCTTTATGGCAGATGAGTCCAATATGTGTGCATATAGACTACTATCACCAAGGCAGATGAGTCCAACATGTTCATACAGAGAGAGATGACTACATGGCTAATGAGACCAACATGTCCATATACAAAGAGCTAGCTAGATGGCA
Source organism: Chrysochloris asiatica (assembly GCF_000296735.1). Taxonomy (NCBI): domain Eukaryota; kingdom Metazoa; phylum Chordata; class Mammalia; order Afrosoricida; family Chrysochloridae; genus Chrysochloris; species Chrysochloris asiatica. The sequence continues at coordinate 42,601 of NW_006409087.1, forward strand.
GACAAGTCCAATATGTTCATATACAGAGATGTGTCTATATGGCAGAGTAGTGCAACATTTCCATATACAGTTCTAGCTACATGGCAGATGATTCCAACATGTCCATATACAGAGTACTAGCTACATGGCAGATGAGTCCATCATGTCCATGTACTGAAAGTAAGCTACATGGCAGATGTGTGCAACATTTGTATATATAGAGTACTAACTACAAGGCAGATGAGTCCAACATGTCCTTATACTGAGAGCTAGCTACATGGCAGAGAAGTGCAACATTTCCATATACAGATTTCTAGCTACATGGCAGATGAGACCATTATGTCCATATACTGAGAGTAAGCTACATGGCAGATGAGTCCAACATGTGTATATTTAGAAGGCTAGCTACAAGGCAGACGAGGTTAACATGTTCATACACAGAGAGCTGGCTACATAGCTGATGAATCAAACATGTCCATATAGTCACAGCTCCCTACATGGCAGACAAGAACAATATGTTCATATAAAGAGAGCTACCTTCATGGCATATCAGTCCTAGATATCCATATACAGAGAGCTGGCTACATGACAGACAAATCCAATATGTCCATATACAGAGAGCTAGCTACATTCAGCGTAGTGCAACATTTCATATACAGAATTCTAGCTACATGGCAGGTGATTCCAACGTGTCCATATACTGAGAGCTAGCTACATGGCAGATGAGTCCAAATTGTCCATATACAGAGAGCTAGCTACATGGCAGAGTAGTGCAACATTTCCATATACAGAGTTCTAGCTAAATCACAGATGAGTCCAAATGTCCATTTATTTACAGCTAGCTACATGGCAGAGTAGTTCAACATGTCCATATACAGAGTACTAGCTACATAGCAGATGAATCTAACATGTCCATATACTGAGAGTTAGCTACTTGTCAGATGAGTCCAACATATATATATATATATATATATA
>NW_006409087.1:43654-45632 GCF_000296735.1 Chrysochloris asiatica
ATATATATATATATATATATTTAGAGGGATCGCTACATGAATACATCATGTTCATGCACCGAGTGTTGGATACATGTCTGATGAGTCCAACATGTTCATATACTGAGAGCTAGCTACATGGCAGGCAAGTCCAACATATCCATATAAAGATTTCTAGCTATAAGGCAGATGAGTACAACATGTCCATATACTGACAGTTAGCTACATGGCAAATGAGTCCAACATGTGTATATTTAGAGGGCTCGATACAAGGCAGATAAATCCAAAGTGTTCATAAACAGAGAGCAGGTTACATGGCAGATATGTCCAATATATCCATTTACAAAGAGCTAGCTACATGGCAGTCGAGTCCAAAATGTCCATATACAGACAACTAACTACATGGCAGAGTAGTGTAATATTTCCTTATACAGAGTTCTAGCTACATGGCAGTAGACTCCAACATGTCCATATAGAGAGAGCTACCTACATGGCAGAGAAGTGCAACATTTCCATATACAGACTTCTAGCTATATGACAGATGAGTCCAATATGTCCATATAATCAGAGCTAGCTACATGGCAGAGTAGTCCAACATATCCATATAAAGATTTCTAGATAAAGGGTTGATGAGTACATCATGTCCATATACTGAGAGTTAGCTACATGGCAAATTAGTCCAACATGTGTATATTTAGAGGGCTCGATACAAGGCAGATGAAAGCAAAATGTTCATAAACAGAGAGCTGGCTACATGGCAGATATGTCCAACATATCCATTTACAAACAGCTAGCTACATTGCAGTTGAGTCCAAAGTGTCCATATACTGAGAGCTAACTACATCGCAGAGTAGTCCAACATGTCCATATACAGAGTACTGTACAGGGTCGCTATGGGTCGGAACCGACTCGACGGCACTTAACAACAACAACAACAACTACATGGCAGATAAGTCCAACGTGCCCATATATTGAGAGCTAGATACATGGTAGAATAGTCCAACATGTCCATATAAAGAGTACTAGCTACATAGCAAATGAGTCCAACATGTCCCTATACTGAGAGATAGTTATATGGCAGATGAGTCCAACATGGGTATATTTATAGAGAAAGATACAAGGCAGATGAGTGCAACATGTTCATACAGAGGGAGCTGGCTACATGGCTGATGAGTGCTATAAGTCCATATACAGAGAGTTAGCCACATGGCAGTCTTCTCCAATATGTTCATGTACAGAGAGCTATGCACATGGTAGATCATTCTATCATATCTATGCACAAAGAGCTAGCTACTTGGTAGACAAGTCCAATATGATCATGCACAGAGAGCTAGCTTGATGGCAGAGTAGTGCAACATTTCCGTATACAGAGGACTAGCTACATGGCATATGAGTCTAACATGTCCATATACTGAGAGCTAGCTACATTGCAGATGAGTAAAATATGTGTATATTTATTGGGCAAGCTTCAAAGTAGATGAGTGCAACATCTTCATACAGAGACAAATAGCTACATGGCTGTTGAGTCCAACATGTCCATACACTGAGAGCTAGCTACATGTTCATATACAGAGAGCTACCTACAGGGCAGATCAGTCCAACATATCCATGCACAGAGAGCTAGCTTCGTGGCATAGGAGTACAAAATGTACATATACAGAGACTTAGCTAAATGGCAGAGTAGTGCAACATTTCCATATACAGAGCTCTAGCTCAATGGAAAATGGGCCAATGTGTACATATACTGAGAGCTAGCAACATGGTAGAGTAGTCCAACATGTCCATATACAGAGTACTAACTACATGGCAGAAGAGTCCAACAGGGCCATATACTGAGAGTTAGATTTATGGCAGATGAGTCCAACATGAGTATATATAAAGTATTATCACCAAGGCAGATGAGTCCAACATGTTCATACAGAGAGGTGGCTACATTGCTAATGAGTCCAACATGTCCATATACAGAGAGCTAGCTATATGGAAGACAAGTCCAATATGC
>NW_006409087.1:45732-46784 GCF_000296735.1 Chrysochloris asiatica
TATAGAAATAGCTAAGTACATGACAGAGTAGTTGAATATTACCATATACAGAGTTCTACATGGCAGATGTGTCCAACATGTCCATATACTGAGATCAAGCTACATGGCAGATGTGTTCAACATGTGTATATAGAGAACTAGCTACAATGCAGATGAGTGCAACATATTCATACAGAGAGAGCTGGCTATATGGCTGATGAGTCCAACATGTCCATATACTGAGAGCTAGCTATATGTCAAGCAAGTGCAATAGTTTCATATACAGAGAGCTACCTACATGGCAGATGAGTCCAATAAGTCCATATATTGAGAGTTAACTATATGGCAGTTGAGTCCAACATGTGTTTATTTAGAGGGCTAGCTACAAGGCAGATGAATCCAACATGTTCATACACAGACAGATGGCTACATGGCTGATAAGTCCAATATGTCCATATACTGAGGGCTAACTACATGGCAGAAAATTCCAATATGTTCATGTACAGAGAGCTACCTGCGTGGCAGATCACTCCAACATATCCATGAACACAGAGCTAGCTACATGGCAGAGTAGTGCAACATTTCCATATACAGAGTTCTAGCTCCATGGCAGAAAAGTTCAACATGTGTATAATCAGAGGGATCGCTACAAGGCTGATGAGTGCAACATGTTCATACACAGAGAGCTGGCTACATGGCTAATGAGTCCAACATGTTCATATACTGAGAGCTACCTACATGGCAGACAATTCCAAAAGGTTCATATATAGAGAGCTGACTACATGGCAGATCAGGCCAACATATCAATGCACAGAGAGCTAGCTACAAGACAGATGAGTCCAAAATGTCCATATACAGAGAGCTAACTACATGGTAGAATAGTGCAAACTATCCATATACAGAGTTCTAGCTATATGGCAGAAGAGTCCAACAAGTCCATATACAGAGAGCTAGCTATATGGCAGACAAGTGCAACATTTCCATATTCAGAGTTCTAGCTACATTGCAGGTGAGTCCAACATGTCAATATAGAGAGAGCTAGCTACATGGCAGTGAAGTGCAACATTTCCATA
>NW_006409087.1:47166-49819 GCF_000296735.1 Chrysochloris asiatica
TAACTACATAGCAATGTAGTGCAACATTTCCATATACAGTGTTCTAGATACATGGCAGGTGAGTCCAAAGTGTCCATATACTGAGAGCTAGCTACATGGCAGAGTAGTCCAACATGTCCATATACAGAGTACTAGCTCTATGGCAGATCAGTCCAACATGTCCATATTCTGAGAGTCAGCTACATGGCAGATGAGTCCCACATGTGTATATTTATAGGGCTAACTATAAAGCAGTAGAGTGCAACATATTCATACACAGAGAGCTATTACATGGCTGATGAGTCCAACAGGTCCATATATTCAGATCTAGCTATATGGCAGAAATGTCCAATATGTTCCTATACAGAGAGTTAACTATACAAGAGATCAGTTCAACATATCCATGTACAGAGAGCTAGTTACATGACAAACGAGTTCAAAATGTCCATATACAGAGAGCAAGCTACATGGCAGCGTAGTGCACCATTTCCATATACAGAGTTCTAGCTACATGGCAGATGATTCCAACTAGTCCATATACTGAGAGCGTAGTCCAACATTTCCATATACCGAGTACTAGCTACATGGTAGATGAGTCCAACATGCCCATATACTGAGAGCTAACTATTTGGCATATGAGTCCAACATATATGTATTTATATAAAGCACTAGCTACAAGGCAGATGAGTCAAACATGTTCATACAGAGAGAGCTGGCTATGTGGCTGATGAGTCCAACATGTCCATATACTGAGAACTGTCTACATGGCAGACAAGTAGAATATGTTCATATGCAGAGAGCTACATACTTGGCAGATCAGTCCACCCTATCCATGTACAGAGAGCTATCCAAATGGCAGATGAGTCCAAAATATCCATATACAGAGAGCTAGCTACATGGCAGAATAGTGAAACATTTCCATATAAAGAGTTCTAGCTACGTGGCAGATGAGTCCAACATTTCCATATACAGAGAGTTAGCTACATGGCAGATGATTCCAACATGTGCATGTTTAGAGGACAAGCTACATGGCAGTTGAGTCCAACATGTTCATACACAGAGAACTGGCTACATGGCAGATGAGTCCAACATGTACATATACTGAAAGTTACCTATGTAGCACATGAGTCCAACACGTTGATAATCAGAGGGCTAGCTATATGGCAGACAATTCCAATATCTTCATATACCGGAGCTCTGGTAGCGTAGTGGTTACAAATTGGGCTGCGAACCTTAAGGTCAGTGGTTCGAAACTACCAGCCGCTCCGTGGGAGAAAGATGAGGCTTTCTACTCCCCTAAAGATTTACACCCTTGGAAACCCTATACAGGGTAGCTATGGATCAGAACCGACTCGATGGCACTTAACAACTACAACAAAAACATACATAGCAGATCAATCCAACATATCCATGTAGAGAGAGTTAGCTACATGGCAGATGAGTCGAAAATGTCCACTTACAGAGAGATAGCTCCATGGCAGAGTAGAACAACGTTTCCATATACTGAATTCTAGCTACATGGCAGATGAGGTCAACGTGTCCATATACAGAGAACTAGCTACATGGCAGAGTAGTACATCATTTCCATATACAGAGTTCCAGATACATGGCAGATGGCTCCAACTTGTCCATATAATGAGAGCTAGATTCATGTCAAATGAGTCCAATATGTCCATATACAGAGAGCTAGCTACATGGCAGAGTAGTGCAACATATCCATATACACAGTTCTAGCTATGAGGAAGATGAGTGCAACATTTGTATATTTAGAGGGATCTGCTACAAGACAGATGAGTCCAACATGTCCATAAACTGAGAGCTTGCTACATGGCAGACAATTCCTATACATTCATATACAGAGAGCTACTTGCATGGCAGATCAGTCCAACATATCCAAGCACACAAAGCTAGCTACAAGGCAGATGAGTCCAAAATGTCCATATAGAGAGAGCTAGCTACATGGCAGAGAAGTGCAACATTCCCATATACAGTGTTCTAGCCACATGGCATGGGAATCCAACTTGACAATATACAGAGAGCTAGTTATATGGCAGAATATTGCAACATTTCCATACACAGAGATACATGGCAGATTAGTCCAACGGGTCCATATACTAAGAGCTAGCTACATTTCAGATGTGTCCAACGTGTCCATATACAGAAAGCTAGCTTCATGGCAGAGTAATGCAACATTTCCATAACAGAATTCAAGATACATGGCAAATAAGTCCAACATGTCCATATACAGAGAAATAGCTACATGGCAGAGTGATGCCACATTTCAATATACAGAGTTCAATCTACATGGCAGATGAGTCCATCATGTCCATATACTTAGAGATAGCTACATGGCAGATGAGTACAATATGTGTATATTTAGAGGGCTAGCTACAAAATGAGTCCAACATATCCATACACAGAGAGCTGGCTAAATGGCTGATGAATCCATCATTCCCATACACAGAGAGCTAGCTACATGAAAGAGTAGTCCAACATGTCCATATACAGAGTACTAGCAACATGGTAGATGAGTCCAACATGTCCATATACTGAGAGTTAGCTACGTGGAAGATGAGATCCACATGTGTATATTTAGAATCAAACTACAAAGCAGTTGAGTGCAACATATTCATACACAGAGAGCTGATTACAAAACTGATGAGTCCAACATGTC
>NW_006409087.1:51717-62291 GCF_000296735.1 Chrysochloris asiatica
ATACAGAGAGCTGACTACATGTCAGATCAGTCCAACATGTCCATGATCAAAGAGATAGTTATTTGGCAGAGTTGTTCAATATTTCCATATACAGAGTTCTAGCTACAAGGCAGAGGAGTCCAACGTGTCCATATACAGAGAGCTAGTTACATGACAGAGTAGTGCAACATTTCTATATGCAGAGATCTAGCTACATGGCAGATGTGTCCAATGTGTCCATATACTGAGAGCTAGCTACATGGCAGAGTAGTCAAACTTGTCCATATACAGAGTTCAAGCTAGAGGGTAGATGAGTCCAACATGTCCATATACTGAGAGTTAGTTACATGGCAGATGAGTCCAAAATGTGTAATTTTAGAGGGTGTGCTATAAAGCAGATGAGTCCAACATGTTCACACACAGAGAGCTGGCTACATGGCTGATGAGTCTAACAAGTTCATAAATGAGTGCATGCTACATGGTAGACAATTACAATATGTTCATATACATAGAGCTAACTACATGGCAGATGAGTCCAAAATGTCCATGTTAAGAGAGCTGCCAATATGGCAGAGTAGTGCATCATTTCCATATACAGAGTTAAAGCTACATGTCAGAAGTGTCCAACAAGTACATATGCAGAGAGCTAGCTACATGGCAGAGTACTGCAACATTTCCAAATACACAGTTCTAGGTACATGGCAGATGAGTCCAACATGTCAATATGCAGAGAGCTAGCTACATTGCAGAATAGTGCAACATTTCCATGTACAGAGTTCTAGATACATGGCAGATGAGTCCAACATGTCCATATACTGAGAGCTAGCTACATCACAGAGTAGTCCAACATGTCCATACACAGAGTTCTAGCTACATGGCTGATGAATCCTACATGTACATATACTCAGATCTAGCTACATGGCAGAGTAGTCCAACATGTCCATATATAGAGTACTACATACATAACAAATGAGTCTAACATATCCATATACTGAGAGTTACCAATATGGCAGATGAGTCCAACATGTGTATATTTATAGGGAAAGATACAAGGCAGATGAGTACAACATGTTCATACAGACAGAGCTGGCTACATGGCTGATGAATCCAACATGTCCATATAGAGAGAGCTAGATTCATGGCAGACCAGTACAATATGTTCATATACAGAGAGCTACTACATGGCAGATCAGTCCAACATATCCATGTACAGAGAGCTGGCTACATGGCCGATGAGTCCAAAATGTCCATATACAGAGAGCTAGGTACATGGCAGAGTAGTGTAACATTTCCATATATGGAGAATTAGCTACAGGGCAGATGAGTCCAACGTGTCCATATACTGAGAGCCAGCTATATGGCAGAATCATCCAACACGTCCATATACAGAGTACTAGCTACATGGCAGATGAGATGAATATGTCCATATACTGAGAGTTAATTACATGGCAGATGAGACCAACATGTGCACATTTATGGGACAAGCTACAAGGCATACTTCAAATGCAAATCAGTCCAACATATCTATGCAGAGAGAGCCAGCTACATGGTAGAGTAGTCCAACATGTCCATATTTAGAGTACCAGTTACATGGCAGATGAGACAAACATGTCCATATACTGAGAGATAGCTACATGACAGAAGAGTCCAACATGTGTATATATCGAAGACTAGATACAAGGCACATGATTTCAATATGTTCATACAGAGAGAGCTGTCTTCATGTTTGATGAGTCCCTTATGTCCATACACAGAGAGCAAGCTAAATGGCAGACAAGCCCAATATGTTCATATACAGAGAGCTACCTACATGGCAGATCAGTCCAACATATCCACGCACAGAGATCTAGCTATGTGGCAGAAGAGTCAAAAATGTCCATATCTAGAGAGCCAGCTATATGGCAGAGTAGTGCATCATTTCCATATACAGAGGACTAGCTACATGGCATATGAGTACACCATGTCCAAAATACTGAGAGCTAGCTACATGGCAGAGTGGTCCTATATGTCCATATACAGAGTTCTAGCTACATGGCAGATGAGACCATCATATGTACATTTATAGGGCAAGCTACAAGGCAGATGAGTCCAACATGTTCATACACAGAGTGCTAGCTACATGGCAGACGACTCCAAAATGTCCATATAAAGAGATCTAGCTTCATGGCAGAGTAGTGCTACATTCCCATATACAGAGTTGTAGGTACATGGCATATGATTCCAAGGTGCCCATATACTGAGAGCTAGCTACATGGCAGAGTAGTCCTACATGTCCATATACAGAGTATTAGCTACATGGCAGATGAGTCCAACATATCCATATACTGAGAGTTACCTACATTGCAGATGAGTCCAATATGTGTATATACGGAAGACTAGCTACAAGGCAGATGAGCCCAACATGTTCATTTGGAGAAAGCTGGCTATATGGCTGATGAGTCTCACATGTCCATTTAGAGAGCTAGCTGCATGGCAGATGAGTACAACTTGCCCAAATACACAGTATTATCTACTTGGCAGATGAGTCCAACACGTCCATATACTGATAGTTAGCTACATGGCAGATGAGTTCAACATGTGTATATATAAAGAATGAGCTACAAGGCAGATGAGTCCAATATGTTCATGCAGAGAGAGCTGGCTACATCGCTAATGATTCCCAATGTTCATATACAGAGAGCTAGCAACATGGCAGTCAAGCCCAATATGTTCATATTTAGAGAGAGAGCTACATGGCAGATGAGTCCCACATGTCCATATACAGAGAGCTAGCAACATGGCAGATGAGTCCAACATGTGTATATATAGAGGACTAGCTACAAAACAGATGAGTCCAACATGTTCATACAGAGAGAGCTGGGTTTATGGCTGATAAGTTCAACATGTCCATATACTGAGAGCTATCTAAATTGCAAACAAGTCCAATATGTTTATATACAGAGAGCAACCTACATGGAAGATCAGTTCAATATATCCATGAACAAACAGGTAGCTACATTACAGACGAGTCCAAAATGTCCATATACAGAGAGTTAGCTACATGGCAGAGTAATGCATTATTTCCATATGCAGAGTTCTAGGTACATGGCAGATGAGTTAATAGTGTCCATATACTGAGAACTAGCTACTTGGCAGAGTATGCCAAACATGCCCATATACCGAGTACTAACTATAGGCAGATAAGTCCAACATGTCCATATACTGATAGTTAGCTACATGGCAGATGAGTCCAACATATGTATATTTAGAGGACTAGCTACAAGGCAGATGAGAACAACATGTTCATCTACAGAGACTGGCTACATGGGTGATGAGTCCAACATATCCATAAACTGAGAGCTACCTACATGGCAGACAAGTCCAATATGTTCATATACAGAGAGCTTCCGATGACAAATCAGTCCAACATATACATGCACAGAGAGCTAGCTACATGGCATACGAGTACAAAATATCTACATATAAAGAGCGAGCTACATGGCAGTGTATTGCAAAATTTCCATGTACTACAAAATCCAATATGTTAATATACAGAGAGCACTAGCTACATGGCAGATGACTCCAACATGTCCATATCTAGAGTACCAGCTATATGGAAGATAAGTCCAACATGTCCATATACTGATAGTTGGCTGCGTGGCAGATGAGTCTAACATGTGTATATATAGAGAACGAGCTATAAGCAGACGAGTCCAATTTGTTCATACAGAGTGAGCTGGCTACATGGCTGATAAGTCCCACATGTCCATATACAGAGAGCTAGCTACATTTTAGACAAGTCCAATATGATCATATTCAGAGAGCTATCTACATGGAAGATCAGTACAACATAACCATGCACATAACATGGCAGACGAGTCCAAAATGTCCATATAGAGAGAGTGAGCTATATGGCAGTGTACTGCAATATTTCCATATACAGATTTCTACCTACATAGCAGATGAGCCCAACGTGTCCATATATTGAGAGTTAGCTACATGGCAGATGAGACCAACAAGTGTATATGTATAGGGCAAGCTACAAACAGATGAGTCCAACATGTTCATACACAGAGAGCTGGCTACATGGATGATGAATCCAACATGTCCGTATACTGAGAGCTACCTACATGGAAGACAAGTCCAATATGTTCATATACCGAGAGCTATCTATGGCACATCAATCCAACCTATCCATGCATAGAGAGCTAGCTACATGGCAGCGTAGTGCTACATTTCCATATTCGGTGTTTTAGCTACATGTCAGATGAGTCCAATGTGTTCATATACTGAAAGCTAGTTATATGACAGAGAACTCTATCATGTCCATATACAGAGTACTAGCTTCATGGCAGATGAGTACAATATTTCCATAAACTGAGAGTTAGCTACATGGCAGATGAGTCCAACATGTGTATATATAGGAGATTAGCTACAAGGCAGATGAGCCCAATATGTTCATACATAAAGACCTGGCTAAATGGCAGATTAGTCCAACATGTGTATATATTGAAGACAAGCTACAAGATAGATGATTCCAACATGTACAAACAGAGAGAGCTGGTTGCATGGCTGATGAGTCTAACATGTCCATATACAGTGAGCTAGCTTCATGGTAAACTAGTCCAATATGTTCGTATACAGAGAGCTAGCTGCATGTCAGAGTAGTATACCCTTTCCATATACAGAGTTCTAGCTACATGGCAGATGAATCCAACGTGTTCATATCCTGATAGCTAGCTATATGGCAGAGTAGTCCAACATGTCCATATACAGAGCACAAACTACATGGCAGATGAGTCAAACATGTCCATATACTGACAGTTAGCTACATGGCAGATGAGTCCAACATGTTCATACAGAGGGAGCTGGCTACATGGCTGATGAGTCTAACATGTGTATATATAGAGGACTAGCTACAAGGCAGATGAGTCCAACATGTTCTTAGGGATAGAGCTGGCTACAAGGCTGGTGAGTCCAACATATACATATACAGATGTCTATCTACATGGCACAAAAGTCCAACATGTTCATATACAGAGAGCTATCTACATGGCAGATCTGTCCAACATATCCAGGCACAGAGAGCAATCTACATGGCAGACGAGTTCAAAATTTCCAGATAGAGAGACCTAGCTATATGGCAGATTAGTCCAACATTTTCATATACAGAGTTCTATCTACAAGGCAGATGAGTCTAGCATGTCCATATACTGAGAGTTAGCTACATGGCAGATGAGTCCAGCATGTGTATATATAGAGGAGTAGATACAAGTCAGATGAGTCCAACATGTTCCACAGAGAGAGCTGGTTTCATGGCTGATGAATCCCTTATGTCCATATACTGAGAGCTAACTAGATGGCAGAGTATTCCAACAAGTACATATACGGAGTACTAGCTACATAGCAGATGAGTCAAACATGTCCATATACTGAGAGTTAGCTACATGCCAAAGGAGTCTAACATGTGTATATACAGAGGACTAGCTACAAGGCAGATGAGTCCAACATGTTCATACAGAGAGAGCTGGTTGCATGGCTGATGAGTCCAACATGTCCATATACAGAGAGCTAGCTACATGGCAGACAAGTCCAATATGTTTGTATACAGAGAGCTAGCTGCATGTCAGAGTAGTGCAACCTTTCCATATACAGAGTTCTAGCTACTTGGCAGATGAGTCCAATGTGTCCATATACTGATAGCAGAGTAGTCCAACATGTCCATATACAGAGCACAAGCTACATGGCAGATGAGTCAAACATGTCCATATACTGAGAGTTAGCTACATGGCAGATGAGTCCAACATGTTCATTCAGAGGGAGCTGGATACATGGCTGATGAGTTCAACATGTGTATATATAGATGACTAGCTAGAAGGCAGATGAGTCCAACATGTTCTTAGGGATAGAGCTGGCTACAAGGCTGATGAGGCCCACATGTCCTATACATGTCCTATACAGAGAGATAGCTACATGGCACAAAATCCAATATATTCATATACAGAGAGCTACTTACATTGCAGATCAGTACAACATATCCATGCACAGAGAGCTAGTTACATGTCAGACGAGTCCAAAATGTCGATATACAGAGAGCGAGCTGCATGGCAGAATAGGGCAAATTTTCCATATACAGACTTATAGCTATAAGGAAGATGAGTCCAACTTGTTCATATGGAGAGAGCTGCCTACATGGCTGATAAGTCTCACATATCCATATACAGAGCACTAGCTAAATGGCAGATGACTCCAACATGTCCATATCCAGAGTACTAGCTATATGGAAGATAAGTCTAACATGTCCATATACTGATAGTTATGTACGTGGCAGATGAGTCTAACATGTGTATATATAGAGAACGAGCTACATGCAGACAAGTCCAATTTGTTCATACAGAGTGAGCGGGCTACATGGCTGATGAGTCCAACATGTCCTTATACTGAGAGATAGCTACATGGCAGACAAGTCCAATAGGTTCATACACAGAGAGCTACCTACATGTCAGATCAGACCAACATATCCATTTACAGAGAGCTAGCTACATGGCAGACGAGTACAAAATGTCCATATACAGAAATGTAGCTTCATGGCAGAGTAGTGCAACATTTTCTTATAAATAGTTCTTGCTACATGGCAGAAAAGTCCAACGTGTCCATATAGAGAGAGCTAGCAAAATGGGAGAATAGTGCAACATTTCCACATACAGAATTCTAGCTACATGGCAGAAGAGTTCAACTTGTCTATATACACAGAGATAGCTACATGGCAGAGTAGTGCAACATGTCCATATACAGAGTTCTAGCTACATGGCAGTTGAGTCCAATGTGTGCTTATACTGAGAGCTTGCTACATTGCACATGAGTCCAACATTTGTATATTTAAATGGCTAGCTACAAGGTAGATGAGTCCAACATGTTCATTAACAGAGAGCTGGCTACATGGCAGATGAATCCAACATATCCATATACTGAGACTCAGCTATGTGGCAGATGAATCCAATATGTGTATTTACAGGGCTAGCTACATAGCAGACAACTCCAATATCTTCTTATACAGAGAGCTACCTTCATAGCAGATCTGTCCAATTTAATAATGTACAGAGAGATAGCTACATGGCAGACGAGTCCAAAATGTCCATATTCAGAGAGCTACCTACATAGCAGAGTAGTGAAGTATTTCCATATGCAGTGTTCTACCTACATGGCAGATGAGTCTAACGTGTCCATATACAGTGAGCCAGCTACATGGCAGAGTAGTGCAACAATTCCATAAACAGAGTTCTAGCTACATGGCAGAGGAGTCCAACGAGTGCATATACTGAGACGTAACTAAATGGCAGACTAGTCCAACATGTCCATATACAGACTACTAGCTACTTGGTAGATGAGTCCAACATGTACATATACGGAGAGTTAGCTACAAGGCAAATGAGTCCCATGTCTTCATATACAAAGAGCTACCTACATGGCAGATCAGTCCAACATATCCATGTACAGAGAGCTAGCTACAAGGCAGACGAATCCAATATGTCCAAAATCAGAGAGATAGCTACACGCCAGAGTAGGGCAACATTAGCATATACAGAGTTCTAGCTACATGGTAGATGTGTCCAATGTGTCCATATACTGAGCCCTAACTACATAACAGAGTAATACAACATGTCCATATACAGGATACTAGCTTCATGGCAGAAGAGTCCATTATGTCCATATACTGAGAGTTAGCTACATGGCAGATGAGTCCAACATGGGTATATTTAGAGGGTTTGGTACAAGGCAGATGCATCCAACATGTTCATACATAGAGAGCTGTCTACAGGGCAGATGAGTCCAACATGTCCATATACTGAGAGCTAGCTACATGGTTGTTGTTGTTGTTGTTGTTAAGTGCCGTCGTAGACAAGTCCAATTTGTTCATATACAGAGAGTTACCTACATGGCAGATCAGTCTAACATATCCATGTAAAGAGAGCTAGCTACATGGCAGACTAGTCTAACATGCCCATATACAGTGAGATAGATACATGGCAGAGTAGTGCAACATTTCCATATACAGAGTTCTAACTACATGACAGAAGAGTCCAACATGTCCATATACAGAGAGCTACATGGCAGAGAAGTGCAACATTTCCCTATACAGAGTTCCAGCTACAAGGCAGATGAGTCCAAGGAGTGCATACACTGAGAGGTATCTAAATGGCAGATGAGTCCAACATGTACATATGCAGAGAGTTAGCTACAAGGCAGATGAGTCCCATATCTTCATATACAGAAAGCTACCTACATGGTAGATCAGTCCAACATATCCATGTACAGAGAGCTATCTACAAGGCAGATAAATCCAATATGTCCAAATTGAGAGATCTAGCCACATGGCAGAGTAGGGAAACATTTCCATATACAAAGTTCTAGCTACATGGTAGATGTGTCCAACGTGTCCATATACTGAGAGGTAGCAACATTGCTGAGTAATCCAACATGTACATATACAGAATATTAGCTACATGGCAGATGAGTCCATTATGTCCATATACGGAGAGTTAGCTACATAGCAGATGAGTCCAACATGTGTCTTTTTAGAGGGCTCACTACAAGGCAGATGAGTCCGACATGTCCAAACAAAGAGAGCTGGCTACATGGCTGATGATTCCAACATGTCCATATACTGAGATCTAACTACATGACCATCAAGTCCAATATGTTCTTATATAGAGCACTAACTACATGACAGATCAGTCCAACATATCCATTTACAGTGAGTTAAGTACATGGCATATGTGTCCAAAATTTCAATATAGAGAGGGATAGCTACATGGCATAGTAGTTCAACATTGCCATATACACTGTTCTAGCTACATGACAGAAGAGTCCAACAGATCCATATACAGAGAGCTAGCTACATTGCAGAGCATTGCAACATTTCCGTATACAGAGTTCTAGCTACATGGCAGATGAGGCCAACGTGTCCATATACAGAGAGCTAGCTAGCTACATGGCAGAGTAGTGCAACATTTCAATATACAGACTTCTGGATACATGGCAGATTAGGCCAATGAGGCCATATACAGAGTTCTAGCTACATGGCAGTTGATTCCAACGTGTGCATATACTGAGAGCTCACTACATGGCACATGAGTCCAACATTTGTATATTTAAATGACTAGCTACAAGGTGGATGAGTCCAACCTGTTCATTAACAGAGAGCTGGCTACATGGCAGAAGAATCCAACATGTCCATATACTGAGAGTCAGCTACATGGTAGATGAATCCAATATGTGTATTTAGAGGGCTAGCTACATACAGACAAGTCCAATATCTTCTTATACAGAGAGCAACCTACATAGCAGATCTGTCCAACATAATCATGTACAGAAAGCTAGCTACATGGCAGAGGAGTCCAAAATGTCCATATTCAGAGAGCTAGCTACATGACAAAGTAGTGAAACATTTCCATATGTAGAGTTCTAGCTACATGGCAGATGAGTCCAACAAGTGCATATACAGAGACGTAGCTAAATGGCAGAGTTGTCCAACATGTCCATATACAGAATACTAACTACATGGCAGATGAGTCCATTATGTCCATATATTGAGAGTCAGCTACATGGTAGATGAGTCCAACATGTGTATTTTTAGAGGGCTCGGGACAAGGCAGATGAGTCCAACATGTTCATACAAAGACAGTTGGCTACATGGCAGACAAGTCCAATATGTTCCTATATAGAGCACTAACTACATGACAGACCAGTCCAACATATCCATTTACAGTGAGCTAGCTACATGGCATACGAGTTCAAAATGTCAATATACAGAGGGCTAGCTACATGGCAGAGAAGTGCAACATTTCCATATACTCTGTTCTAGCTACATGGCTGAGGAGTACAATGTGTCCATATACTGAGTGCTAGCTACATGGCAGATGTGTCCAACATATGTATATATAGAGGACTAGCTACAAGGCAGATAAATCTAACATGTTCATACACAGAGACTTGGCTACATGACGGATGAGTCCAATATATACTGAGAGCGAGCTACATGGAAGACAACTCCAACATTTCCATATACAGAGAGCTAGCTACATGGCAGAGTAGTGCAACATTTCCATATACAGAGTTCTAGCTACATGGCAGATGAGTCCAAGGAGTGCATATACTGAGAGGTAGCTGAATGGCAGAGTAGTCCAACATGTCCATATATAGAGTACTAGCTGTATGGCAGATGAGTCCAACATATACATATACAGAGAGTTAGCTTCAAGGCAGATTAGTCCCATATCTTCATATTCAGAGAGCTACTTACATGGCAGATCAGTCCAACATATCCATGTATAGAGAGCTAGCTACATGGCAGATGAATCCAATTTGTCCAAATTCAGAGAGCTAGCTACATGGCAGTGTAGTGCGATATTAGCATTTACAGAGTTCTAGCTACATGGCAGATGAGTCCAACATGTCCATATACTGAAAGCTTGCTACATGGCAGAAAAGTCCAATATGTTGATATACAGGATGTTTACCTATGCTTTATTGACTATGCAAAGGCTTTCTATTGTGTGGATCATGACAAGCTATGGACAACATTGAGAAGTATGAGTATTCCAGAACACTTAATT
>NW_006409087.1:63459-68336 GCF_000296735.1 Chrysochloris asiatica
AGTGCTACATTTCCATATTCAGAGTTCTAGCTACATGGCAGATGAATCCAACGTGTCCATATACTGAGATCCAGTTATATGGCAGAGTAGTCCAACATGACCATATACAGAGTACTAGCTACATGGCAGATGAGTACAATATGTCCGTATACTGAGAGTTATCTACATGGCAGATGAGTCCAACATGTGCATATATAGAGAACTTGCTACAAGGCAGATGAGTCCAACATGTTCGTACTGAGAGACTTGGCTACATGGCTGATTAGTCCAACATGTGTATATATAGAAGACTAGCTACAAGGCTGATAATTCCAACATGTTCATACAGAGAGAGCAGGCTGCATGGCTGATGAGTCCAATATGTCCATATACAGAGAGCGAGCTACATGGCAGAATAGGGCAAAATCTCCATATATAGACTTCTAGCTATAAGGAAGATGAGTCCAAATTGTTCATACGGTGAGAGCTGCTTATATGGCTAATGAGTCCCACATATCCATATACAGAGATCGAGCTACATGGCAGATGACTCCAACATGTCCATATCCAGAGTACTAGCCTTATGGTAGATGAGTCTAACATGTCCATATACTGATAGTTTGCTACGTGGCAGATGACTCCAACATGTGTATATATAGAGAACGAGCTACAAGAAGATGAATACAATATGTTCATACAGAGTGAGCTTGCTACATGGCTGATGAGTCCCACATGTCCATATACAGAGAGCTAGCTACTTTACAGACATGTCCAATATGATCAGATTCAGAGAGCTATCTACATGGAAGATAGATCAGTCCAAGATATCTAGGCACAGATAGCTAGCTCCATGGCAGACGAGTCCAAAATGTCTACATACAGAGAGCTAGCTACATGGCAGTATAGTGCAATATTTCCATATACAGAGTTGTAGCTACATGGCAGATGAGTCCAATGTGTCCATATAATGAGATCTAGCCACATGTCAGAGTAGTCCAACATGTCCACATACTGAGAGTTAGCTACATGGCATATGAGTCCAACATGTGTATATAGAGAGTACTAGCTACAAGGCAGATGAGTTCAACATGTTCATACAGAGAGAGCTGGCTACATGGCTGATGAGTCTAACATGTCTATATACAGAGAGCTAGATATAGGGCAGACAAGTCCAATATGTTCATATACAGAGAGCTGGCTACATGGGAGATCTGTCCAACATATCCAGGCACAGAGAGCAAGCTACATGGCAGATGAGTCCAACATTTCCATGTAGAGTGAATAAGGTACATGGCAGAGTAGTACAACTGAGAGCTAGCTACATGGCAGATGAGTCCAGCATGTGTATATAGAGAGGAGGAGATACAAGTCAGATGAGTCCAAGATGTTCACACAGAGAGAGCTGGCTTCGTGGCTGATGAATCCCTTATTTCCATATACTGAGAGCTAGCTAGATGGCAGAATAGTCCAACATGTACATATACAGATACTAGCTACATGACAGAGAAGTCAAACATGTCCATATATTGAGAGTTAGCTACATGGAAGAGGAATCCAACATGTGTATATATAGAGGACTAGCTACAAGGCAGATGGGTTCAACATGTTCATACAGAGAGATCTGGCTACATGGCTGATGAGTCCAACATGTGTATATATACAGGACTAGATACAAGGCAGATGAGTCCAACATGTTAATATGGAGAGGGTTAGCTATATGGCTGATGAGTCCCACATGTCCGTATACAGAGAGTTAGCAACATGGCAGAAAAGTCAGATATGTTCATATACAGAGAGCTACTTACATGGCATATCAGTACAACATATCCATGCACAGAGAGCTAGCTACATGGCAGACGAGTCCAAAATGTCCATATACAGAGAGCTAGCAACATGGCAGTGTATTGTAACATTTCAATACACAGTGTTCTGCATACATATACAGAGAGCGAGCTACATGGAAGAACAGTGAAAATTTTCCATATACAGAGTTCTAGCTACATGGCAGATGAGTCCAAGGTGTCCATATACAGAAAGCAGGCTACACGGCAGAGTAGTTAAACATGTCCATGTTCAGAGTACTAGCTATATGGCAGATGAGTCCAACATGTCCATATACTGAGAATTCGCTATGTGGCAGATGAGTCCAAAATTTGTATATTTCGAGAGCTATCTACAAGGCAGATGAGTCCAAAATATTCACACACAGAAAGCTTGCTACATGGCTAATGAGTCCAACTTTGCCATATACTGAGAGTTAGCAACATGGCAGTCAAGTCCAATATCTTAATGTACAGAGAGCTATCTACATAGCAGATCAGTACAACATATCCATGTACAGAGAGCTGGCTATGTGGCAGACGAGTACAAAATGTCCATATCCAGAGAGTTACTTACATCGGAGAGGAGTGCAACATTTCCATATATAGAGTTCTAGCTACATGGGTGATTAGTCCAATATGTCCATATACTGTGAGTTAGGTAAATGACAGAGTAGTGCAACAGTTCCATACACAGAGTTCTAGTTACATGGCAGATGTGTCCAAAATGTCCGTATACTGGGAGATAGCTATGTGGCAGATGATTCCAACTGGTGTATATTTAGAGGGCTAGCTACATGTCAGTGAAGTATAATATCTTCATATACATAGAATACCTACATAGAAGATGAGTCCAACATATCCATGTACAGAGAGGTAGCTACAGGTCAAACAAATCCAAAATGTCCATATACAGAGAGATAGCTACATGGCAGAGTAATACTACATTTACATAGACAGTGTTCTAGCTACATGGCAGATTTGTCTATCGTGTCCATTTACAGAGAGGTGTCTACACGGCAGAGTAGTGCAACATTTCTATATACAGTGTTCTAGTTACATGGCAGATGAGTCCAACCTGTGCGTATACTGAGAGCTGACTAAATGGTAGAGTAGTCCATCATGTCCATATACAGAGTACTAGCTACATGGTACATTAGTCCAACATGTCCATATACTGAGAGTTATATACATGGCCGATGAGTCCAATATCTTCATATACAGAGAGCAACTTACATATAAGATCAGTAAAACATATCCATGTACAGAGAGCTAGCTACATAGCAGACGAGTCCAAAATGTCCTCATACAAAGAGTAAGCTACATGGCAGATGTGCCAACATGTCCATACACACAGAGCTAGCTACATGGCAGAGTAGTTCAACTTTTCCATATACAGAGTTGTAGTTACATGGCAGAGTAGTCCAATGTATTCATATATTGAGAGCTAGCTACATGTCAGAGTAGTATAACATGTCCATAGACAGCATACTAGCTTCTTTGCAAATAAGTCCAACATGTCCATAAACTGAGCGTTAGCTACATGTCAGATAAGTCCAACATGTGTATATTTAGAGGGCTAGCAAAAGGCAAATGAGTCCAAGATGTTCATACTCAGAGAGCTGGCTACATGGCATATCAGTCCAACATATCCATGTACAGAAAACTAGCTACATGGCAAATGAGTCCAAAATGTGCATATACAGAGAGGTAGATACTTGGCAGAGTAGTGAAACATTTCCATATACAGAGTTCTAGCTACCTGGCAGATGAGTCTAATATGTCTCTATACTGAGAGTTAACTACATGGCAAATAAGTCCAACATGTGTATACTTAGAGAGCTCGTAACAAGACAAATGAATCCAACATATTCATACATAGACAGCTGGATCTATGGCTGATGATTCCAACATGTCCATATACTGAGAGATAGCTACATGGCAAACAAGTCCAATATGTTCATTTACAGAGAGCTACCTACATGGAAGATCAGTCCAACATATCCATGTACATTGAACTAGCTACATGGCAGAGTAGTGCAACATTTCCATATACAGAGTTCTCGCTCCATGGCAGATGAGTCCAACGTGTCCATATACAGAGAGCTAGCTACATGGCAGAGTAGTGCAACACTTCCATATACAGAGTTCTAGCTGCATGTCAGATGAGTACAACCTGTCAATATACAGACAGCTAGTTACATTGCAGACTAGTCCAACATGTCCATATACAGAGTTCTAGCTACAGGACAGATGTTTCCAAGAAGTTCATATACTGATAGTTAGTTACATGGCAGATGAATACAACATGTGTATACTTAGAGGCCTAGCTATATGTCAGAGAAGTCCAATATCTTCATATGCATAGAATACCTAAATAGCAGATCAATCCAACATATCCATGTGCAGAGAGTAAGCTACGTGTCAAACGAGTCCAAAATGTCCATATACAGAAAGATAGCTACATGGCACAGTAATGCAACATTTCCATATACAGTGTTCTAGCTACATGGCAGATGAGTCCAACGTGTCCATATACAGAGAGCTAGCTACATGACAGAGTAGTGCAACATATCCATATACAGACTTCTAGATACATTGCAGATGAGTCCAACGTGTCCTTATACAGAGAGCTAGCTACATGGCATAGTAGTGCAACATTTCCATATACAGAGTTCTAGCTACATGTAGATGAGTCCAACATGTCCATATAATGAGAGTTAGCTACATGGTAGATGAGTCGAACATGTGTATATATAGATGACTGGCTACAAGGCAAATGAGTCCAGCATGTTCATACAGAGAGAGCTGGCTGCATGGTTGATAAGTCCAACATATTCATATTCAGAGAGCTAACAACATAGTAGACAAATCCAATATGTTCGTATAGAGAGAGCTACCTTCATGGCAGATCAGTCCAACATATCCATGTACACTGAACTATCCACAATGAAGAGTAGTGCAACATTCCCTTATACAGAGTTCTCGCTCCATGGCAGATGAGTCCAACATGTCCATATACAGAGAGCTAGCTACATGGCAGAGTAGTGCAACATTTCCATATACAGAGTTCTAGCT
>NW_006409087.1:68436-80213 GCF_000296735.1 Chrysochloris asiatica
GATGAGTCCAACATGTCCATATACAGAGAGCTAGCTACATGGCAGAGTAGTGCAACATTTCCATATACAGAGTTCTAGCTACATGGCAGATGAGTCCAATGTGTCCATATACTCAAAGCAGGCTACACAGCAGAGAAGTCAAACATGTCCTTATACACAGCACTAGCTACATGGCAGATGAGTCCAATAAGTTCCAATACTAAGAGTTAGGTACATGGCAGATGAGTCCAACATGTGTATATTTAGAGAGCTCGTCACAAGGCAGATGAATCCAACATGTTCATACACAGACAGCTGGCTATATGGCTGATGAGTCCAACATGTCCATATACTGAGAGATAGTTACATGGCAGACAAGTCCAATATGTTCATGTACAGAGAGCTGCCTATATGACAGATCAGTCCAACATATCCATGTACACACAACTAGCTACATGGCAGTGTAGTGCAACATTTCCATATACAGAATTGTAGCTACATGGCAGGTGAGTCCAATGTGTCCATATACTGAGAGATAGATACATGGCAGAGTTGTCCAACATGTCCATATACAGAGTACTAGCTACATGGCTGATGAGTTCAACATGTTCATATGCTGAGAGTTAGGTGCACACCAGATGAATCCAACATGTGTATATTTAGACGGCTCGATACAAGGCAGATGAGTCCAACATGTTTAGATGGAGAGAGCTGGCTACATGGTTGATGAGTCCAATATGTCCTTATACTGAGAGCTAGCTACATGGCATACAAATCCAATAGGTTCATATACAGAGAGGTATCTGCATGGCAGAACAGTCAAACATATCCAAGCACAGAGAGCTAGCTACATGGAAGATGAGTTGAACATGTCCCTATATAGAGTACTAGTTTCATGGCAGATGAGTCCAACATGTACATATACGGAGAGTTAGCTACAAGGCAGATGAGTCCCATATCTTCATATACAGAGAGCTACCTACAAGACAGATCAGTCCAACATATCCATGTACAGAGAGCTAGCTACAAGTCAGACGATTCCAATATGTCCAAATTCAGAGAGCTAGCTACATGGCAGATTAGTGCAACATTTCCATATACAGAGTTCTAGTTACATGGTAGATAAGTCCAACGTGTCCATATACTGAGAGCTAGCTACATGACAGAGTAATCCAACATGTCCATATACAGAATAGAAGCTACATGGCAGATGAATCTAACATGTCCATATACTGGGAGTTAGCTATATGGCAGATGAGTCCAACATGTGTATTCTTAGAGGACTCATTACAAAGCAGTTGAGACCAACATTTTCATACTTATAGAGCTGGCTTCATGGCTGAGGAGTCCAACATGTCTATATACTGAGAGCTAGCTAAATGGCAGACAAGTGCAATACGATCATATTCAGAGACCTATCTACATGGCAGATCAGTGCAACATATCCATGCACAGAGAGTTAACTACATGGCAGACGAGTCCAACATGTCCATATACAGAGAGCTAGCTCTTTGGCAGTTTAGTGCAATATTTCCATATACAGAATTCTAGCTACATGGCAGATGAGTCCAACGTGTACATATACTGAGATCGAGCTACATGGCAGAGTAGTCCAACATGTCCATATACAGAGTACTAGCTACATGGCAGATGAGTCCAACATGTCCATATACTGAGAGTTATCTACATGGCAGATTAGTCCAACATGTGTATATAGAGAGGACTAGCTACAAGGCAGAGGAGTTCAACATGTTCATTCAGTGAGAGATGGCTACATGGCTGATGAGTCCAACATGTCCTTATACAGAGAGCTATCTAAATGACAGACAAGTCCAATATGATCATATACAGAGAGCTGCCTACATGGCAGATCAGTCCAACATATCCAGGCACAGAGAGCAAGCTACATGGCAGGTGAGTCCAAAATTTCCATATTGAAAGAACTAGCCACATGGCAGAGTAGTCCAATATTTTTATATACAGAATTCTAGCTACATGGCAGATGAGTCCAACATGTCCATATACTGAGAGTTAGCTACATGGCAGATGAGTCCAACATGTGTTTATATAGAGGACTAGCTACAAAGCAGATTAGTCCAATATGTTCATACAGAGAGACCTGGCTGCATGGCTGATTACTTCAACATGTGTATATATAGATGACTAGCTACAAGGCAGATGAGTCAAACATGTTTATACAGAGAAAGCTGGCTGCATGGCTGATGAGTCCAACATGTTCATACACAGAGAGCTAACTACATGTTAGACAAATCCAATATGTTCGTATACAGAGAACTACCTACCTGGCAGATCAGTCCAACATATCCTTGCCCAGAGAGCTAGCTATATGGCAAACAAGTCCAAAATGTCCATATACAGAGAGCTAGCTGCATGGCCGAGTAGTGCAACATGTCTATACACAGAGCACTATATACATGGCAAATGAGTCCAACATGTCCATATACTGAGAGTTAGCTAGAAGGCAGATGAGTCCAACATGTGTATATTCAGAGGACTAGCTAGAAGGCAGATGAGTACAACATGTTCATATGGAGAGAGCTGGCTACTTGGCTGATGAGTCCCACGTGTCCGTATACAGAGAGTTAGCTACAAGGCAGAAAAGTCCAGTATATTCATATACAGAGAGCTACTCACATGGCAGATCAGTACAATATATCCATTCACAGAGAGCTAGCTACATGACAGATGAGTCCAAAATGTCCATATACAGAGAGCAAGCTACATGACAGAATAGTGCAAAATTTCCATATACAGAGTTCTAGCTACATGGCTGATGAGTCCAACATGTCCATATACTGAGAAATAGCTACGTGGCAGACAAGTCCAATATGTTAATGTAGAGAGAGCTACCTACATGGCAGATCAGTCCAACATATCCATGTACACTGAACTAGCTACATGGCAGAGTACTGCAACATTCCCATATACAGAATTCTTGCTCCATTGCAAATGAGTCCAACATGTCCATAAACAGAGAGCTAGCTACATGGCAGAGTAGTGCAACACTTCCATAAACAGAATTCTAGCTGCATGTCAGATGAGTCCAACGTGTCCATGCACTGAGATCTAGCTACATGGCAGAGTAGTCCAACATGTTCATATACAGAGTACTAGCTACATCGCAGATGAGTCCAACATGTCCGTATACTGAGAGTTAGCTACATGGCAGATGAGACCAACATGTGTATATATAGAGGACAAGCTATAAGGCAGATGAGTTCAACATGATCATACAGTGAGAGCTGGCTACATGGCTGATGAGTCCAACATGTCCATATAGAGAAAGGTAGCTAAATGGCAGAGAAGTTCAATATGTTCATATACAGAGAGTCACCTACATGGCAGATCAGTCCAAAATATCCATGCACAGAAAGCAAGTTACATGGCAGATGAGTCCAAAATTTCTATCTATAGAAACCTAGCTACATGGCAGTGTAGTCTAACATTTTCATGTACAGATTTGTAGCTACAAAGCAGATGAGTCCAACATGTCCATATACTGAGAATTAGCAACATGACAAGTGAGTCCAACATCTGTATATCTAGAGGACTAGCTACAAGACAGATAAGTCCGATATGTTCATACAGAGAGACCTTGCTAGATGGCTGATTAGTCCAACTTGTGTATATATAGATGAGTAGTTACAAGGCAGAGGAGTCCAACCTGTACATACAGAGAAAGCTGGTTGCATGGCTGATGAGTCAAACATGTTCATATACAGAGATCTAGCTATATGGTAGACAAGTCCAATATGTTCGAATACAGAGAGCTACGTAGATGACAGATCATTCCAACATATCCATGCACAGAGAGCTAGCTACATGGCAGACGAGTCCAAAATGTCCATATACAGTGAGCTAGCTGAATGGCTGAGTAGTGCAACATGTCCATATACAGAGCACTACATGGCAGATGAGTCCAACATGTCCATATACTGAGATTTAGCTACATGGCAGATGAGTCCAACATGTGTATATTCATAGGACTAGCTACAAGGCAGATGAGTTCACCCTGTTCATACAGAGAGAGCAGGCTACATGGCTGATGAGTCCAACATGTGTATATACAGAGGACTAGCTAGAAGGCAGATTAGTACAACATGTTCATATGGAGAGAGCTGGCTACATGGCTGATGAGTTCCACATGTCCGTATACAGAGAGTTAGTTACATGGCAGAAAAGTCCAATATGTTCATATATAGAGAGCTACTTATATGGCAGATCAGTACAATATATCCATGCACAGAGAGCTAGCTACATAGCAGATGAGTCCAAAATGTCCATATACAGAGAGCAAGCTACATGGCAGAATAGTGCAAAATTTCCATATACAGAGTTCTAGCTACTGGCGGATGAGTCCAACATGTCCATTTACTGAAAGCAGGCTATGTGGCAGAGGAGTCAAACATGTTCATATACGGAGTACTAGCTACATGGCAGATTAGTCCAACATATTCATTTACTGAGAGTTAGCTACGTGGCAGATGGGTCCATCATGTGTATATTTACAGAGCTAGTTACAAGGCAGATGAATCCAAAATGTGTATATTTAGATTAGCTACAAGGCAGATGAATCCAACAAGTCCATAGAGAGAGAGCTGGCTAAATGGCTGATGAGTTCAAAATGTGTATATATAGAGAGGGCTACCTACAAGGCAGATGCGTCCAACATGTTCAAATTGAGAGAGCTGGCTACATGGTGGATGAGTCCCACATGTCTATAGAGAGAGGTAGGTACATGGCAGAAAAGTCCAATATGTTCATATACAGAGAGCTACTTAAATGGCAGATCAGTACAAGATATCCATGCACAGAGAGCTAGCTACATGGCAGACGAGTCCAAAATATCCATTTACAGAGAGCGAGTTACATGGCTGAATAGTACAAAATTTCCATATACAGAGTTCTTGCTACATGGCAGATAAGTCCAACATGTGCATATACTGAGAGTTAGTTACATGGCAGATGAGTCCAACATGTGTATATATAGAAACCTGGCAACATGGCTGATTAGTCCAACATGTGTATATATAGATAACTAGCTATAAGGCAGATGAGTCCAATATGTTCATACAGAGAGAGAGAGCTGCATGGCTGATGAGTTCAACATGTCCATATACTTAGAGCTAGCAACAAGGCAGAAAAATCCAATATCTTCATATACAGAGAGCTATCTACTTAGCAGATTACTCCAACATATCCATGTACCAAGAGCTAGGTACATGGCCGATGAGTCCAAAATGTCCAAATCCAGATAGTTCGTTACATCGCACAATAGAGCAACATTTCCATATACAGAGTTCTAGCTAGATGGCAGATGAGTCCAACATAGCCATATACTCGGACTTAGCTGCATAGCAGATGAATCCAACATGTGTATATATAGAGGGCTAGCTATATGGCAGAGAAGTCCAATAGCTTCATATATATAGAATACAAACATAGCAGATCAGTCCAACATATCCATGACCAGAGAGCAAGCTACATGTCAAATGAGTCTAAAATGTCCATATACAGAGAGATAGCTACACGGCAGAATAATGCAATATTTCCATATAAAATGTTCTAGCTTCATGGCAGATGAGTCCAACATGTCCATATACAGAGTACTAGCTACATGGCAGATGAGTCCAACATGTTCATATACTGAGAGTTATCTACATGGCAGATGAGTCCAATATGTGTATATTTAGAGAACTCGTAACAAGGCAGATGAGTCCAACATGTTCATACACAGACAGCTGGCTACATGGCTGATGAGTCCAACATGTCCATATTCAGACAGATAGCTACATGGCAGACAAGACCAATATGTTCATGTACAGAGAGCTACCTACATTGCAGAGCAGTCCAACATATCCATGTACACTGAACTAGCTACTTGGCAGAGTAGTGCAACATTTCCATATATAGAGGTCTCGCTCCATCGCAGATGAGTCCAACGTGTCTATATACAGAGAGCTAGTTACATGGCAGAATAGTGCAACATTTCCATATATAGAGTATTTGCTACATGGCAGATGAGTCCAACATGTCCCTATACTGAGAGTTAGCTACATGGCAGATGAATCCAACATTTGTATGTTTAGAGGGCTAGCAAGAAAGCAGATGAATCAAACATGTTTATAAACAGAGAGCTGACGACATGATTGATGAGTCCAACAAGTCCATGTACAGAGAGCTAGCTACTTGAAAACTGATGTGTCCAACGTGTCCATATACTGAGTGCTAGCTACATGTCAGTGAATTCCAACATGTCCATATACAGAGTACTAGCTACATGGCAGATGAGTCCAACATGTCCATATATTGAGATTTAGCTACATGGCAAATGAGTCCGACATGTGCAATATTTCCATATACACTACACTGGACTAGCAACACAGCAGAGTAGTGCCACATTTACATATACTAAGTTCTAGCTCCATGGCATATGAGTCCAACTTGTCCATATACTGAGAGCAAGGTACATGGCAGAGAATTCCAACATATCCACATACAGAGTATTAGCAGACGAATCCAAATGTCCATATACAGAGAGTTCGCAACATGGCAGAGTAGTGCAACATTTCAATATACAGAGTTTGAGCTACATGGCAGATGAGTCCAACATATCCGTATACTGAGACCTAGTTACATGGCATAAAAGTCCAACATGTCCATATACAGAGTACTAGCTACATGGGAGATGAGTCCAACATGTCCATATACTGAGATTTAGCTACATGGCAGATGAGTCCAACATGTGTATATATAGAGGACTAGCTACTAGACAGATGAGTCCAACATGTTCATGCAGAGAGAGCTGGCTACATGGCTGATGGTTCCAACATATCCATATTCAGAGATGTAGCTTCATGGCAGACAAGTCCAACATGTTCATATAGAGAGAGCTAACTACATTGCAGATCAGTCAAACATATGCATGCACAAACAGTTAGCAACATGGCAGATGAGTCCAATATATCCATATACACAAAGCTAGCAATACGGCAGAGTCGTGCCATATTTCCATATACAGAGTTCTAGTTACAAGGCTGATGCTTCCAACATGTCCATATACTGAGAGCTAGGTACATGGCAGAGAAATCCAACATGTCGATATACAGAGTACTAGCTACATGGCAGATGAGTCCAACATGTCCATATACTGAGATTTAGCTACATGGCAGATGAGTCCAACATGTGTATACATTGAGAACAAGCTACACGGCAGATGAGTCCAACATGTTCATGCAGAGCGCTGTATGTGTATATATAGAGTACTAGCTACAAGGCAGATGAGTCCATCATGTTCATGCAGAGAGAGCTGCCTATAAGGCTGATGAGTCCAACATATCCATATAGAGAGATGAAGCTACATGGCAGACAAGTCCAACATGTTCATAAACAGAATGCTACCTACATGGCAGTTCAGTCCAACACATCCATGCACAGAGAGCTAGCTACAGGGCAGACGAGCCCAATATGTCCATATAAACAAAGCTAGCAGCATAGTAGAGCTGCATGGCAGATGAGTCCATCATGTCCATATATTTAGATTTAGCTACATGGCAGATGAGTCCAACATGTGTATACATTGAGAACAAGCTACACGGCAGATGAGTCCAACATGTTCATGCAGAGCGCTGACTACATGGCTGATGAGTACAACACATCCATACACAGCGATCTAACTACATGGAACAAAAGTCTAACATGTTCATATACAGAGAGCTACCTACATGGCAGATAAGTCCAACATATCCATGCACAGAGAGCTAGCTACAGGGCAGATGAGCCCCATATGTCCATATACACAAAACTAGCAGCATGACAGAGTAGTGTCACATATCCTTATACATAGTTCTAGCTCAATGGCTGATGAGTCCAACGTATCCATATACTGAGAGCTAGCTACATGGCAGAGAAGTCCAACATGTCCATATACAGTGTTCTAGCCTCATGGCAAATGAGTCCAACATGTCTATATATTAAGATTTAGCTACATGGCAGATGAGTCCAACATGTGTATATATAGAGGACTAGCTACAAGACAGATGAGTCCAACATGTTCATGCAAGGACAGCTGGCTACATGGCAGGTGAGTCCAATTTATCCTCATTCAGATATCTAGCTACATGGCAGACAAGTCCAACATGTTCACATAGAGAGAGCTACCTACATGGCAGATCAGTCCAACATATCCATGCACAGAGTGCTAGCTACAAGACTGATGTGTCCAATATGTCCATATACAAAGAGCTAGCAACACGGCAGTGTAGTGCCACATTTCCATATACAGAGTTCTAGCTACATGGCAGATGAGTCCAAAATGTCCGTATACAGCATATTAGCTACATGGCAGATGAGTTCAACATTTCCATATATTGAGATTTAGCGACATGGCAGATGAGTCCAACATATCCATACACAGAGATCTAGCTATATGGCTGACAAATCCAATATGTTCTATATACAGAGAGCTACCCACATGGTTGATCAGTCCAACATATCCTTGCACAGAGAGCAAGCTACATGGCAGACGAGTCCAAAATGTCCATATACAGAGAGCAAGCTATATGGCAGAATAGTGCAACATTTCCATACTCAGGTTTCTAGCTACATGGCAGATGAGTCCAACGTGTCCATATACTGAGAGCTAGCTACATGGCAGAGAAGTACAACATGTCCATATACAAAGTACTAGTTACATGGCAGATAAATCCAACATGACCATATATTGAGATTTATCTACATGGCAGCTGAATCCAACATGTGCATTTGTAGAGGACTAGCTACATGGTAGATGAATACAAAATGTCCATATACAGAAAGAAGCTACATGGAAGAGTAGAGCAACATTTCCATATACAGAGTTCTAACTACATGGCAGATGAGTCCATCATGTCCATATATTTAGATTTAGCTACATGGCAGATGAGTCCAACTTGTGTATATATTGAGAACTAGCTACATGGCAGATAAGTCCAACATGTTCATGCAGAGTACTGACTACATGGCTGATGAGTGCAACATGTTCACATACAGAGGGCTACCTTTATGGCAGATCAGTCATACATATCATGCACAGAGAGCTAGCTACAAGGCAGACGAGCCCAATATGCCCATATACACAAAACTAGCAGCATGGCAGAGTAATTCCACATTTCCATATACATAGTTCTAGCACAATGGCTGATGTGTCCAACATGTCCATATACTGAGAATTAGCTATATGGCAGAGAAGTCCTGCATGTCCATATACAGAGTACTAGCTACATGTCAGATGAGTTCAACATGTCCATATACTGAGATATAGCTACATTGCAGATGAGTTCAACTTGTGTTTATATAGAGGGCTAGCTACAAGGCAGATGAGTCCAACATGTTTATGCAGAGAGCCGACTACATGGCTGATGAGTCCAACATATCCATACATAAAGATCTAGCTACATGGCAGACAAGTCCAATATATTAATATATAGAGAGCTACCTGCATGGCAGATCAGTCCAACATATCCTTGCCCAGACAACTAGCTACATGGCAGATGAGTCCAATATGTCCATATACACAGAGCTAGCAACATGGCAGAGAAGAACCACATTTCCATATATAGAGTTCTAGCTACATGGCAGATGAGTCCAACATGTCCATATACTGAGAGCTAGCTACATGACAGAGAACTCTAACATGCCCATATACAGAGGACAAGCTACATGGCAGATGAGTCGAACATGTCCATATATTGAGATTTAGCTACATAGCAGATGAGTCCAACATGGGTATTTATTGAGAACTAGCTACAAGGCAGATGTGTCCAACACGTTCATGCAGAGAGCTGACTACATGGCTGATGAGTCCAACATATCCATATGCAGAGATCTAGCTACATGGCACACATATCCAACATGTTCATATACAGAGAGCTGCCTACATGGCAGATCAGAGAGCTAGCTACAGGTCAGATGAGTCCAATATGTCCATATACACAGAGCTAGCAGCACGGCAGTGTAGTGCCACATTTCCATATACACAGTTCTATCTCCATGACTGATGAGTCCAAAGTGTCCATATACTGAGAGCTAGCAACATGACAGAGAAGTCCAACATCACCATATACAGTATAGTAGCTACATGGCTGATAAGTCCAAAATTATAATATATTGAGATTTAGCTACATGGCAGATGAGTACATCATGTGTATATAGAGAGAGGACTAGTTACAAGGCAGTTGAGTGCAACATGTTCAAGCAGAGAGAGATGCCTACAAGGCTGATGAGTCCAACATATCCTTACACAGAGATCTAGGTTCATGACAGAAAAATCCAAAATGTTCATATACAGAGAGCTATCTACATGGCAGATCAGTCCAACATATCCATGCACAGAGAGCTAGCTACATGGCAGAGGAGTCCAATGTGTCCCTATACACAGAGCTATCAACATGGCATAGTAGTACTAGCTACATGGCAAATGAGTCAAACATGTCCATATATTGACATTTAGCTACATGGCAGATGAGTCCAA
The DNA here is from genome assembly GCF_000296735.1 of Chrysochloris asiatica. Classification (NCBI taxonomy): domain Eukaryota; kingdom Metazoa; phylum Chordata; class Mammalia; order Afrosoricida; family Chrysochloridae; genus Chrysochloris; species Chrysochloris asiatica. Next base: position 78,947 of record NW_006409087.1, read on the forward strand.
CATGTGTATTTATAGAGGACTAGGTACATGGCAAATGAGTCCAACGTGTCAATATATTGACAGCTACACGGCAGATGTATCCAAATGGGTATATTTAAGAGCCAGCTGCAAGGCGGATGAGTCAAACATGTTCATACATGGCTGATGAATTCAACATGTCCAAGTCCTGAGAGCTAGCTACATGGCAGAGAAGTTCAATATGTTCATATACAAAGAGCTAACTACATGACAGGTCAGTCCAACATATCCGTGCACTGAGAGCTAGCTACTTGGCAGACGAGTCTAATATGTCCATATAAAGAGAGCTAGTGACATGGCAGAGTAGTGCCATATTTCCATATACAGAGTTCTAGCTACATGGCAGGTGAGTTGAACGTGTCCATATACTGAGAGCTAGCTACATGGCAGAGAAGTACAACATGTCCATATACTGACATTTAGCTACATGGCAGATGAGTCCAATATGTCCATATATTGAGATTTATCTACATGGCAGATGAGTCCAACATATGTTTATATAGAGACTAGCTACAAGGCAGATGAGTCCAACATGTTCATGCAGAGAGAGCTGGCCACATGGCTGATGAGTAAAACATATGCATGCACAGAGAGCTAGCTACATGGCAGACAAATCCAAAATGTCCATATACAGAGAGCTACTGACAGGGCAGACTCGTGCAACATTTCTGTATACAGAGTTCTAGCTTCATGGCAGATGAGTCCAACGTGTCCATATACTGAGAGCTAGCTACCTAGCATAAAAGTCCAATATCTCCATATAGAGTGTACTAACTACATGATAGATGAGTCCAACATGTCCATATACTGAGATTTACCTACATGGCAAATGAGTCCAACATGTCCATATACTGAAATTTATCTACATGGCAGATGAGTCCAACATGTGTTTATATAGAGGATTAGGTACATGGCAAATGAGTCCAACGTGTCAATATATTGACAGTTAGCTACACGGCAGATGTATCCAAATGGGTATATTTAAGAGCCAGCTGCAAGGTGGATGAGTCAAACATGTTCATACATGGCTGATGAATTCAACATGTCCAAGTCCTGAGAGCTAGCTACATGGCAGAGAAGTTTACAAGACTAGCTACAAGACAGATGAGTCCAACATTTTCATGCAGAGAGAGCTGGCTACATGGCTGATGAATCCAACATATCCATACACAGAGATCTAGCTACATGGCAGACAAGTCCAATATGTTCATATACAGAGAGCTAACTACAAGGCAGATCAGTCCAACAT
>NW_006409087.1:80313-86037 GCF_000296735.1 Chrysochloris asiatica
TGTCCCTATACACAGAGCTATCAACATGGCAGAGTAGTGACACATTTACATATACACAGTTCTAGCTCCATGGCAGATGAGTCCAATGTGTCCATATACTGAGAGCTAGCTACATGGAGGAAAATTAGAACATGCCATATACAGAGTATTAGCTACATGGCAGATGAGTCCAACATGTCCATATATTGAGATTTAGCTACATGTCAGATGCGTCCAACATATGTATATGTAGAGGACTAGCAACAAGGCAGATGAGTCCAACATGTTCATGCAGAGAGCTGGCTACATGGCTGATGTGTCCAACATATCCCTATACAGAGATCTAGCTACATGACACACAAGTCCAACATATTCATATACAATGAGGTAGCTACATAACAGATCAGTCCAACCTATCCATGCACAGAGCACTAGCTACATAGCAGACAAGTCCAATAGGTCAATATACACAGAGCTAGCAACATGGCAGAATACTGCCACATTTGAATATACTAAGTTCAAACTCCATGGCAGATGAGTCCAATGTGTCCATATACTGAGAGCTAGCTACATTGCACAGAAGTCCAACATGTCCATTTACAGAGTATTAGGTACATGGCAGATGATTTCAACATGTTCATATACTGAGATTTAGTTACATGGCAGGTAAGTCCAAGATGTGTTTACTTAGAGGACTAACTATAAGGTAGATGAGTCCAACAAGTTCATGCAGAGACAGCTGGCCACATGGCTGATGAGTTCAAAATATCCATATAAAGAGGTCTAGCTATATGGGAGACAAGTCCAACATGTTCATATACAGAGAGCTACCTACATGGCAGATCAGTACAACTTATACATGCACAGAGAGCTAGATATATGGGAAACGAATCTAAAATGTCCATATACAGAGATCCAGCCACATGGCAGAGTAGTGCAACATTTCCATATACAGAGTTCTAGCTACATGACAGATGAGTCCAACGTGTCCATATACTGAGAACTAGCTACACAGCATAAAAGTCCAACATGTCCATATACAGAGTACTAGCTACATGGTAGATGAGTCCAACATGTCCATATACTGAGATTTAGGTACATGGCAGATGAGTCCAACATGTGTATATATAGAGGAATAATGACAAGGCAGATGAGTCCAACATGTCCATGCAGAGAGAGCTCACTACATGGCTGATGATTCCAACATATCCATATACAGAGATGTAGCTAGAAGGCAGACAAGTCCAACATGTTCAAATAGAAAGAGTTAACTACAAGTTAGATGAGTCCAACATATTCATACACAAAGAGCTAGCTACATGGCTGATGAATTCAACATGTCCATATACTGAGAGCTAGTTACATGACAGACGAGTCCAAAATGTCCATATACAAAGAGCTAGCGACATGGCATAGTAGTGCAACATTTCCATATACAGAATTCTAGCTCCATGGCTGATGTGTCCAACGTATCCATATACTGAGTGCTAGCTACACATCTGTGAAGTCCAACATGTCCATGTACAGAGTTCTAGCTCCATGTCAGATAAGTCCAACGTGTCCCTATATTGAGAGCTAGCTACATGGCAGAGAAGCCCAACATGTCCATATACAGAGTACTAGCTACATGGCAGATGAATCCAACATGTCTATATACTGAGATTTAGTGACATGGCAGAAGAATCCAACATGTGTATATATAGAGTACTAGCTACAAGGCAGATGAGTCCACCATGTTCATGCAGAGAGAGCTGCCTACAAGGCTGATGAGTCCAACATATCCATATAGAGAGATGAAGACAATCCAACATGTTAATAAACAGAGTGCTACGTACATTGTTGTTCAGTCCAACACATCCATGCACAGAGAACTAGCTACATGGCAGACAACTCCAATATGTCCATACATACACAGCTAGCAACACAACAGAGTAGGGCCACATTTCCATATTCTGAGTTCTAGCTCCATGGCAGATGACTCCAACTTGTCCATATACTGAGAGCAAGATACATGGCAGAGAAGTCCAACATGTCCATATACAGAGTACTAGCTACATGACAGATGAGTCCAACATGTCCATATATTGAGATTTGGATACATAGCAGATGAGTACAACATGTGTATATATAGAGGACTAGCTACAAGACAGATGAGTCCATCATGTTCATGCAGAGAGAGCTGGTTCCATGGCTGATGAGTCCAACATATCCATATACAGGGATCTAGCTACATGGCAGATCAGTCCAACATATCCTTGCACAGAGAGTTAGCTACTTGGCATACAGGTCCAAAATGTCCGAATACAGAGTGTTAGCTACATGGCAGAGTAGTGCATCTTTTCCATATACAGAGTTCTAGCTACAAGGCAGATGAGTCCAACATTTTCATGCAGAGAGAGCTGGCTACATGGCTGATGAGTCCAACATATCCATACACAGAGATCTAACTACTTGGCAGAGAAGTCCAGTATGTTCATATACAGAGAGCTACCTACAGGGCAGATCAGTCCTGCATATCCTTGAACAGAGAGTTAGCTACATGGCAGACGAGTCCAAAATGTCCATATACAGCGTGCTAGCTACGTGACAGAGTAGTGCAACATTTTCATATACAGAGTTCTACCTACATGGTAGATGATTCCAAGGTGTCCATATAATGAGAGTTAGCTACATGGAAGATGTGTCCAAATGTGTATATTTATAGGGCTAGCTACAAGGCAGATGAATCCAACATGTTCATACACAGAGAGTTAGCTACATGGCTGATGAATTCAACATGTCTACATACTTAGAGCTAGCAACATGGCAGAGAATTCCAAATGTTCATATATAGAGAGCTACCTACATGGCAGATAAATTCAACATACCCATGCACAGAGAGCTTCCTACAAGGCAGACAAATCCAATATGTCCATATACAGAGAGCTAGTAATATGGCAGAGTAGTGCCACATTTCCTTAAACAGAGTTCTAGGTAAATGTCAGATGAGTCCAATGTGTTCATATACTGAGGGCTTGCTAGATGACAGAGAAGTCCAACATGTCCATATACAGAATACTAGCTACATTGCAGATGAATCAAACATGTCCATATACTGAAATTTAGCTACAAGGCAGATGAGTCCAACGTGTGTTTATATAGATGTGTTCAAATGTGTATATTTAGAGGGCTAGCTACAAGGCAGATGAGTCTAACATGTTCACACATAGAAAGCTAGCTACATGGCCGATGAATCCAACATGTCCATATGCTGATAGCTAGCGTCATGGCAAGGCAAGTCCAACATGTTCATACTTAGAGAGCTACCTACATGGCAGATCAGTCCAACATATCAGTGCACAGAGAGCTAGCTACATGACAGACGAGGCCAATATGTCCATATACACAGAGCTTGCAACACGGCAGAGTAGTGCCATATTTCCATATACAGAGATCTCACTCCAATGCAGATGAGTCAAACGTGTCCATATACTGAGAACTAGCTACATGGCAGAGAGGTCCAACATGTCCATATACAGAATACTAGCTACATTGCAGATGAATCAAACATGTCCATATACTGAGATTTAACTACAAGGTAGATGAGTCCAACATGTGTATATAGAGGACTAGATACAAGGCAGATGATTCCAACATGTTCATACACAGAGAGCTAGCTACATGGCTGATGAATTCAACATGTCCATATACTGAGAACTAGCTACATGGCAGACAAGTCCAAATGTTCATATGCAGAGAGCTACATATATGGCAGATAAGTCCAACATATCCATGCTAGTGTCATGGCATAGTAGTGCACCATTTCCATATACAGAGTTCTAGCTACATGGCAGATGAGTCCAACGTGTTCATATACTGATAGTTAGCTACATTGCAGAGAAGTCCAACATGACCATATACAGAGTACTAGCCCATATACAGAGTACTAGCTACATGGCAAATGAGTTCAACATGGCCATATTCTTAGATTTAGCTACATGGCAGATGAGTCTAACATGTGTATATATAGAGGACTAGCTACAAGGCAGATGAGTCCAACATGTTCATGCAGAGAGAGCTGGCTACATGGTTGATGAGTTCAACATATCTATATACAGAAATCTAGCTACATGGCAGTCAAGTCCACCATGTTCATATACAGTGAGCTATCTACATGGCAGTTCAGTCCAACAAATCCGTGTAAATAGAGCTACAGACAAGGCAGATTAGTCCAATATGTCCATATACACAGAGCTAACAACACGGCAGAGTAGTCCCACATTTACATATACACAGTTTTAGTTCCATGGCAGATGAGTCCAACGTGACCCTACACTGAGAGCTAATTATATGGCAGAGAAGTCCAACATGTCCATTTACAGAGTACTAGACACATGTCAGATGAGTCCAACATGTGTATATATAGAAGGCTAGTTAGAAGGGAGATGAGTGCAACATGTTCATGCAGAGATAGCTGGCTACATGGTTGATGAGCCCAACATATAAATATACAGTGATCTAACTACATGGCAGACACGTCCAACATGTTCATATACAAAGAGCGACCTACATGGCAGATCAGTCCAACATATCTATGCACAGAGACCTAGCTACATGGCAGACGAGGTCAGTATTTCCATATACACAGAGCTAGCAACACAGCAGAGTAGTGCCAACTTTCCATATACAGAGATCTAGCTCCAATGCAAATGAGTCCAATGTGTCCATATACTGAGAGCTAGCTACATGGCAGAGAGGTCCAACATGTCCATATACAGAGTACTAGCTCCATGGCAGATGAGTCAAACATGTCCATATACTGACATTTAGCTACAAGGCAGATGACTCCAACATGTGTTTATATAGAGGAGTAGATACAGTGCATATGGGTCCAAAATGTCCATTTACAGAGTACTAGATATATGGCAGATGAGTCCAAAACGTCCATATACAGAGTGTAAGCTACATGGCAGAGTAGTGCAACGTTTCCATATACAGACTTCTAGCTACATGGCAGATGAGTCCAACGTGTCCATATACTGAGAGTTAGCCACATGGCAGATGTGTCAAAATGTGTATATTTAGAGGGCTAGCTACAAGGCAGATGAGTCCAACATATTCATACACAGAGAGCTAGCTACATGGCTGATGAATTCAACATGACCACATACTGAGATCTAGCTACATGGCAGTGAAGTCCAAATATTCATATACAGAGAGCTATCTATATGACACATCAGTACAACATATCCATGCACAGAGGGCTAGCTACAAGGCAGATGAGTTCAATATGTACATATACTCAGAGCTAGCAACATGGCAGAGTAGTGCCACATTTCCATATACTGAGAACTAACTCCTTGGCAGATGAGCCCAACGAGTCCATATACTGAGAGCTATCTACATGGCAGAGAAGTCCATCATTTCCATATACAGAGTACTAACTGCATGGCAGATGATTCCAACATGTCCATATACTGAGATTTTAGATACATGACAGATGATTCCAACATGTCCATGTACTGAGACTTGGCTACATGGCAGATAAGTCCATCATGTGTATATTGAGAGGGTTAGCTACAAGGCAGATGAGTTCAACAGGTTCATACAGATGTTTACATGGCAGATAAATGTTTACATGGCAGTTCAACATGTGTTTACATGGCAGATAAATCCAACGTGTCCATATACTGAGAAGTAGCTACATGGCAGAGTAGTGCAACATTTCCATATTCAGAGTTCTAGCTACATGTCAGATGAGTCCAA
>NW_006409087.1:100503-104484 GCF_000296735.1 Chrysochloris asiatica
GGCATATGAGTCGAACATGTCCATATATTGAGATATAGCTACATGGCAGATGAGTCCAACATGAGTATATATAGAGGACTAGTTACATGGCAGACAAGTCCAACATGTTCTTATACAGAGAGATATCTACATGGCAGGTTAGTCCAACATTTCCATGCACAGAGCTTGCAACATGGCAGACGAGTCCAATATGTCCATATAAAGAGAGCTAGGAACACGGCAGAGTAGTGTCACATTTCCATATGTAGAGTTTTAGCTCCATAGCAGATGACTCCAACGTGTTCATATACTGAGAACTAGCTACAATGCATAGTTGTCCAACATGTCCATATATAGAGTTCTACCACCATGGATAATGAGCCCATCTTGTCCAAATACTGACCGCTAACTACGTGGCAGAGATGTCCAATATTCCCATATATAGAGTACTAGTTACATGGCAGATGAGTCCAATATGTCCATATATTGATACTTAGCTACATGGCATATAAATTGAACATGTGTATATATAGAGAACTTATTACAAGGCAGATTAACCCATCATGTTCCTGCAGAGAGAGCTGGCTACATGGCTGTTGAGTCGAACATATCCATTTACAGAGATCTAGCTACATGGCAGACAAATCCAACATGTTCATATACAGAGAGATATCTACATGGCAGATCAGTCCAACATATCCATGCACAGAGAGCTCACTACATGGCAGACGAGTCCAATATGTCCATATACACAGAGCTAGCAACACGGCAGAATAGTGTCACATTGCCATATACAGAGATCTGAATCCATGGCAGACTATATTAATGTGTCCACATCCTGAGAGCTAGCTACATGGCAAAGAAGTCCAACATGCCCATATACACAGTTCTAGCTACATGGCAGATGAGTCCAACATGTCCATATACTGAGAGATAGCTACATGGCAGAAAAGTCCAACATGTGTATATTTAGAGGACTAGCTACACAGCAGATGGGGTCCAACATGGTTGATGACTTCAACATATCCATATACAGAGTTCAAGCTACCTGGCAGACAAGTCCAACATGTTCATATACAGAGAGCTACTTACATGGCAGATAAGTCCAACATATCCATGCACAGAGAGCTAGTTACATGGCAGCCAAGTCCAATATATCCATATACAGAGAGCTAGCAACGTGGCAGTGTAGTGTCACATTTCCATATACAGAGTTCTAGCTCCATGGAAGATGACTCAAACTTGTGCATATACTGAGAACTAGCTACATGGCAGAGTAGTCCAACATGTTCATATACAGTGTACTAGCTACATGGCAAATGAGTCCAACATGACCATATACTGAGAGTTAGCTACATGGCATATGAGTCCAACATGTGTATATATATAGGACTAGCTGCAAGGCATACGAGTCCAACATGTTCATACACAGAGAACTGGCTACATGTCTGAGGAGTCCAACATATCTATATACAGAGAGCTAGCTACATGGCAGACAAGTCCAGTATGTTTATATACAGAGAGCAATCTACGTGGCACATCAGTCTAACATATCCAGTTACAGAGAGTCAGCTACAGGGCACAAGACTCCAAAATGTCCATATGCAGACACTAGCTACATGGAAGAATATTGCAACATTTCCATATACAGAGTTCATATGGCAGATGAGTCCAACGTGTCCATATATTCAGAACCAGCTACATGGTTTAGAATTCCAACATGTCCATATAAAGAGTATTAGCTACATGGCAGAGGAGTTCAACATGTCCATATATTGAGATTTAGTTACATGGCAGATGAGTCCAACATGTGTATATATACAGAGTACTAGCTACAAGTCAGATGAGTACATCATGTTCATGCAGAGTGAGCTGTCTACATGGCTGATGAGTCCAACATAACCATATACAAAGATCTAGCTACATGCCACACAATTCCAACATGTTCATCTACAGAGAGCTACCTACATGGAAGATCAGTCCAACATATCCATGCACAGAGATCTAGCTACATGGCAGACGAGTCCAATATGTCCATATACACAGCGCTAGCAACACGGCAGAGGAGTGCCATATTTCTATATACAGACATCTGGCTCTGTGGCATATGATTCCAATGTGTCCATATACTGAGAGCTAGCTTCATGGCAGAGAAGTCCTACATGTCTATATATAGAGTAGTAGCTACATGGCAGATGAGTCCAATATGTCCATATACAAAGAGTTAGCAACATGGCAGAGTAGTGTCACATTTCCATATACAGCGTTCTAGTTCCATGGCAGCTAATTCAAGGTGTGCATATTCTGAGAGCTAGCTACATGGCAGATGAGTCCAACATATCCATATACTGAGAGTTAGCTACATGACAGATGAATCCAACATGTGTATATATAGAGGACTAGCTGCAAGGCAGATGCATCCAACATGTTCATACATAGACAGCTGTCTAAATGTATGAGGAGTCCAAAATTTCCATATACAGAGAGCTAGCTACATGGCTGAAAAGTCCAATATGTTCATATAGAGAGAGCTACCTCCCTGGCAGATCAGTCCAACATATCCATACACAGAGAGCTATCTACATGGCAGACGAGTCCAAATGTCCATATAGAATGAATAGCTACATGGAAGAGTAGTGCCACATTTCCATATACAGAGTTCTAACTCGATGGAAGATGAGTTTAAGGTGGCTATATATGGACAGCTAGCTACATGATAAAAATGTCCAACATGTGCATATACAGAGTACTAGCTGTATGGCAGATGAGTCCAACAAGTCCATATACTGAGATTTAGGCCATGTAGTTAGCTCTCTGTATATGGACATTTTGTACTCGTCTGTATGTAGCTAGCTGTATTTACATGGATATGTTGGAATTTTCTGCCATGTACTTAGCTCTCTCTATATAAAAATATTGGAGTTTTCTGCCATTAAGCTAGCTCTGGATATATGAACATGTTGGACTTAGCAGCCATGTAGCCAGGTCTCTGTATATGATCTTGTTGGACTCATCTGCCTTATAGCTAGACCTCTAAATATACACATGTTGTATTCATCTGCCATGTAACTAGAACTCTGTCTATGGAAATGTTGCAATACTATGCCATTGAACTACCTCTCTGTATATGGACATATTGGACTCATCTGTCATGAAGCTAGAACGCTGTATATGGAAATGTTACACTACTCTGACATGTAGCTAACTCTCTGTATATGGACATTTTGGGCTTGTCTGCCATGTAGCTAGATCTCTGTATATGGACATGTTGGACTCATCAGCCATGTTATCCAACTCTGTGTATGAACATGTTGGACTCATCTGCATTGTAGTCAGCCCTCTAAATATAAACATATTGCACTCATCTGCCATGTAGCTAACTCTCAGTATATGGCCATGTTGAACTCATCTGCCATGTAGCTAGTACTCTGTATCTGGACATGTTGGACTACACTGCCATGCAGCTAGCTCTCTGTATATAGACATTTTGAATTCGTGTGCCATGTAGCTAGCTCTCTGTGCATTGATATGTTAGACTGATCTGCCATTTAACTAGCTCTCAGTACATGGACATATGGGACTCATCAGCCATGAAGCCAGCTCTCTCTGTATGAACATGTTGGATTCATCTGCCTTGTAGATATTTCTCTCTATATATACATTTTGGACTCATCTGCCATTTAGCTAACACTTAGTATATGGACATGTTGGCCTCATCTGCCATGTAGCTAAAAATTTGTATATGGAAATCGTGGAATACTCTGCCATGCAGCTAGTTCCATGCATATGTTCATTTTGGACTCGTGTGACAAGGATCTAGGTCTCTGTGCATGGATATGTTGGACTGATCTGCCATGTAGGTAGCTCCCTGGATATGAATATATTGGATTTGTTTGCAATGTAGCTAGCTCTCTGTATATGGATATGTTGGACACATCAGCCATGTAGCCACCTGTCTCTGTATGAACATGTTGGACTTATCGTCCTTGTAGCTACTCTTCT
>NW_006409087.1:105874-106410 GCF_000296735.1 Chrysochloris asiatica
GTTGCACTACTCTACCATGTAGCTAGCCCTCTAAATATACACATATTGGACTCATCGGCCAGGTAGCTAACTCTCAGTATATGGACATGTTGACTCTTCTGCTATGTAGCCAGCCCTCTGTGTATGAACATGCTGAACTCATCTGCCTTTTATGTAGCCCTCTAAATATACACTTGTTGGACTCATGTGCCATATAGCTAGAACTCTGCTTATGGACATGTTGAACTATTCTGCCTGTAGCTAACTCTTTGTATATGGATGTTTTTGGACACGTCTGCTATGTAGCTAGCTCTCTGTACATGGATATGTTGCCGTGATCTGCCGTGTAGGTAGTTCTCTGTATATGAACATATTTGACTTGTCTGCCATGTAGCTAGCACTCAATATATGGACATGTTGGACCTATCAGTCATGTAGTCAGCTCTTTGTGTATGAACATGTTGGAATCATCTGCCTTGTAGGTGGTCCTCTATATATACATATGTCAGACTCATCTCCCATGTACCTAGTACACTGTATATGGACATGTTGGACTC
>NW_006409087.1:108391-109724 GCF_000296735.1 Chrysochloris asiatica
GCCATGTAGCTAACACTCAGTTTATGTACATGATGACCTCATCTGCCATATAGCTAGAACACTGTATATGGAAATGGTGGACTACTCTGCCTTGCAGCTAGTTCCCTGCATATGGATTTTGGACTCTTGTGACAGGGAGCTAGGTTCCTTTGCATGGATATGTTGGACTGATCTGACATGTTGGTAGCTCTCTGAATATGAACATATTGGACTTGTCTGCCATGTAGCTAGCTCTCAGTATATGGACATGTTGGACTCATCAGCCATGTAGCCAGCTTTCTCTGTATGAACATGTTGGACTCATCATCCTTGTAGCTACTCTTCATATATATACACATGTTGGACTCATCTGCCATGTAGTTAACTCTCTGTATATGGACACGTGGAACTCATCTGCCATGTAGCGTGAACTCTCGATATGGAAATGTTGCACTACTCTGCCATGCAGCTTGCTCTCTTTATATGGACATGTTGAACTACTCTGCCACGTTGCTAGTTCTTTGTGCATGAATATGTTGGACTGATCTGCCATGTAGATAGCTCTCTGTATATGAACATATTGGACTTGTCTGCCATGTAGCTAACTCTCAGTAAATGGGCATGTTGGACCTATCAGCCATGTAGACAACTCTCTCTGTATTAACATGTTAGACTCATCTGCCTTGTAGGTAGTCCTCTATATATACATATGTTGGATTCATCTGACATGTAGCTAGCTCTCAGTATATCGACACGTTGGACTCATCTGCTATGTAGCTAGTACACTGTATTTGGACATGTTGGACTACTCTGCCATGTAGCTAGTACACTGTATTTGGACATGTTGGACTACTCTGCCATGTAGCTAGTTCTCAATACATGGATACAAAAGACTCATCTGCCATGAAGCTAGAACTCTATTTTTGGACATGTTGCACTACTCTGCGATGTAGATAACTCTCAGTATATCCACATGTTGGACTCATCTGCCATGTTGCTACTACTCTGTAAATGGACATGTTGGACTACTCTGCCGTGTAGCTAGCTCTCTGTATATGGACACGTTGGACTCATCTGCCATGTAGCTAGAACTCTATATTTGAAAATGTTGCAGTACTCTGCCATGTAGCCAGCTATTTGTATATGGAAATTTTGTACTCGTCTGCATGTAGCTAGCTGTAGTTACATGGATTTGTTGGAATTATCTGTTATGTAGGTAGCTCTCTGTATATGAACATATTGGAGTTTTCTGTCATGTAGCTAGCTCTGTATATATGTACATGTTGGACTCCTCAGCCATGTAGCCAGCTCTCTGTATATGAACATGTTGGACTCAACTGCTTTGTAGCTAGCC
>NW_006409087.1:110869-112661 GCF_000296735.1 Chrysochloris asiatica
GTTTTCCATCTGTCTTGGAGCTAGAACTCTGTATATGGAAATGTGGCACGACTCTCCAGTTTTCCTGTGTATATAGACATATTGGACTTATCTTCCATGTAGCTAGCTCTCTGTGAATGGATATGATCTGCCATGTATGTAGCTCTCTGTATATGAACATATTGGACTTGTTTGCCATGTAGGTAGCTCTCTGTATATGAACATGTTAGACTTGTTTGACATATAGCTAGATCTATGTATATGGGTATGTTGGACTCATCAGCCATGTAGCCAGCTTTCTCTGCATGAACATGTTGAATTCATCTCTCTTGTAGTTAGTCCTCTAAATATACACATGTTGGACTCATCTGCCATTAAGCTAAATATCAATATATGAACATATTGGACTCATCTGCCATGTAGCTAATACTCTCTATATGGACATGTTGGACCTCTCTACCATATAGCTAGCGCTCAGCATATGAACACATTGGAGTCATCTGCCATGGAGCTAGAACTCTGTATATGGAAATGTGACACTACTCTGCTGTGTTGCTAGCTCTGTGTACATGGACATATTGGACTCGTCTGCCATGTAGCTACCTCTCTGTGCATGGATACGTTGGACTGATCTGCTATGTAGTTAGCTCTCTGTATATGAACATGGTGACCTTGTCTGCCATGTAGCTAGATCTCTGTAAATGGATATGTTGGACTCATCAGCCATGTAGCCATCTGTAGCTGCATGAACATGTTGCACTCATCTGCCATGTAGCTAACTCTCAATATATGGACAAGTTGGACTCATCTGCCATGTAGATAATGCTCTGTATGTGGACATGTTGGACTACTTTGCCATGCAGCTAGCTCTCAGTATATGGACACATTGGACTCATCTGCCATGTTGCTAGAACTCTGTAAATGGATTAGTTGCACTACACTGCATGCAGCTAGCTCTCTCTATATGGCCATTTTGGATTTGTCTGCCATGTAGCTAGCTCTCTGTGCATGGATATGTTGGAATGATATGGCATGAAGGTAGCTCTCTGTATATGATCATGTTGGACTTGTGTGTCATGAAGCTAGATCTCTGTATATGGATATGTTGGACTCATCATCCATGTAACCAGCTCTCTCTTCATGAACATGTTGGACTCATCTGCCTTGTGGCTATTCCTGTATATAAACACATGTTGGACTCATCTGTCATGTAGCTAAATCTCAATATATGGACATATTGGACTCGTCAGCCATGTAGCTAATTCTCTATATATGACATGTTGTACTTCTCTCTCATGTAGTTAGCTCTCAGTATATGGACACACTGGACTCATCTGCCATGGAGTTAGAACAGTGTATATGAAAATTTGGCACTATTCTGCCCTGTTGCTAGCTCTGTGTTTATGGACATATTGGACTCATCTGCCATGTAGCTAGCTCTCTCTGCATGAACATATTGGACTAATCTGCCTTGTAGCTATTCCTCTATATAAACAAATGTTGCAATCATCTGACATGTAGCTAGTTATCAGTATATGGACACATTGGACTACTCTGCATTTTAACTACAACTCTGTGTATTAAAATGTTGCACTACAGTGCCATGTAGCTAGCTCTCTGCGTATGGACACCTTGGACTCATCTGACATTTAGCTTGGACTCTGTATATGGAAATGTTGCACTGCACTGCCATGTAGCTTGCTCTCTGTATAAGGACATTTCTGACTCGTCTGCCATATAGCTAGCTCTCTGTACATGGATATGTTGGACTGATCTGATATGCAGGTTGTTTGCTGTTTATGAAGATATTGGA
>NW_006409087.1:112894-114103 GCF_000296735.1 Chrysochloris asiatica
GCAGCCCGATTCGTAACCACTACACTACCAGAGCTCCTTTGCCATGTAGCTAGTACACTGTAATATGGACGTGTTGGACTACTCTGCCATTTAGCTTGCTCTCAGTATATGCACACGTTAGACTCATCTGCCATGTAGCTAGAACTCTGTATATCGAAATGTTGCACTACTCTGCCATGTAGCTAGCTCTCTGTATATGGACATGATAGACTCATCTGCCATGTCACTAGAACACTGTATATAGAAATGTTGCATTACTCTGCCATGTAGCTATGTCTCTGTATGTAGACATTTTGGACTCATTTGACCTATAGCTAGCTCTCTGTACCTGGATATGTTGGACTTATCTGCTATGTATGTATTCTATGTATATGAAGATACTGTACTTCTCTGCCTCTAAATATACACCTGTTAGACTCACCTGTCATGTATCTAACTCCCAGTATATGGACATTTTGGGCACATCTGCCATGTAACTAGAACTCTATATATGGAACTGCTGCACTACTCTGCCTTTTACCTAACTCACAGTATATGGACATGATGGATTCATCAGCCATGTAGCTACAACTCTTTATATGGAAATGTTGCACTACTCTGTTAAGTAACTAACTCTCTCGATATGAACATTTGGACTCATCTGCCATGTAGCTAGCTCTCTGTACATGGATATGTTGGACTGATCTGCTATGTAGATAGCTCTCTGTATATGATGATATTGGACGTGTCTGCCATGTTGCTAGCTCTCTAAATATACACATTTTGGACTCATCTGCCACATAGCTAATTCTCAGTGTATGGACATGTTGGACTCATCTGCCATGTAGCTAGTACTCTGTATATGGACATGTTTGACTACTCTGCGGTGTAGCCTGTTTTCAGTATATGGACACGTTGGACACATTTTCCATGTAGCTAGAACTTTGTATATGGAAATTTTGCACTATTCTGCCATGTGGCTCGCTCTCTTTATATGGACATTTTGGACTCGTGTTCCATGCAGCTAGCACTCTGTGCATGGATATGTTGTACTGATATGCCATGTAAGTAGCTCTCTGTATATGAACATATTGGACTTTTCTGCCATGTGGCTAATTCTCTGTATACGGACATGTGGAACTCATCAGTCATGTAGCCAACTCTCTCCATATGAACATGTTGGACTCAACTGCCTTGTAGCTATTCCTCTCTATATATACATGTTGGACT
>NW_006409087.1:114633-115293 GCF_000296735.1 Chrysochloris asiatica
ATATTGGACTCATCAGCCATGCAGCCACCTGTCTCTGTATGAACATGATGGACTCACCTGCCTTGTAGCTAGTCTTCAATATATACACATGCTGGACTAATCAGACATGAACCAAGGTCTGTTTGTATGAACATGTTGGACTCATCTGCTTGTAGGTAGTCCTTTATATATACACATGATGCACTCCTCTTCCATGTAGCTAACCCTCAGTATATGGACATGTTTGACTCATCTGCCATGTAGCAAGTACTCTGTATATGTACATGTGGGACTACTCTGACATCTAGCCAGATCTCAGTATATGGACATAAGGGATTCATCAGACATAAAGCCAGCTCTCTCTGTGTGAACATGTTGGACTCATCTGACTTTTATCTACTCCTCTATATATACACATGATGGTCTCATTTGCCATGTAGATAACTCTCAGTATATGAACATTCTGGACTCATCAAATATGTAGCTAGAACTCTGTATATGAAAATGTTGGACTACTCTGCCATGTAGCTAAGTCTCTCTACATAGACATTTTGGCCTCGTCTGTCACGTAGCTTGCTCTCTGTGCCTGGATATGTGGGACAGGTCTGCCATGTAGGTAGCTTTCTGTATGTGAACATATTGGACTTGTCTTCCATATAGCTAGCTCTCTGTATATGGACA
>NW_006409087.1:121376-123324 GCF_000296735.1 Chrysochloris asiatica
CAACTTGCAGTTAAACAGCCTTGTGGCCCAGTATTCCGTGTTGTTGTTGGAGCTCCACACTACAAGTCTCGCTGCTGCTGGAAGTTCTCGCTGCTGCTGGAAGTTCTCGCTGCTGCTGGAAGTTCTCGCTGCTGCTGGAAGTTCTCGCTGCTGCTCGAAGCCTTGTAGCTAGCCCTCTAAATATACACATGTTGGATTCAGCTGTCATGTAGCTAACTCTCAGTATATGGACATGTTGGAAACATCTGCCCTGTAGCTAGAAATCTGTATATGGACATGTTGGACTAGTTTGCCATGTAGCTAGCTCTCAGTATATTGACAGGTTGTACTCATCTGACATGCAGCTAGAACTCTGTATAATGAAATGTTGCACTACTCTGCCATGTAGCTAGCTCTCTGTAAATGGACACGTTGGACTCATCTGCCATGGAAAGAGAACTCTGTATATGGAAATGTTGCACTACTCTTCCATGTAGCTAGTTCAATGTACATGGATATGTTGGACAAATCTGCCATGTAGGTAGCTATCTGAACATGAACATATTGGATTTGTCTGTCATGTAGCTATCTCTCAGTATATGGACATGTTGGAATCATCAGAGATGTAGCCAGCTGTCTGTGTATGAACATGTTGGATTCATCTGCCTTGTTACGAGCTCTCTAAGTATACAATGTTGGACTCATCTGCCATGTAGTTAACTCTCAGTATAGGTATATGTTGGAGTCAACCGCCATGTATCTAGTGCTCTGTATATGGACATGTTGGACTACTCTGTCATGTAGCTAGCTCTTAGTATATGGACACATTGGACTCATCTGTCATGTAGCCAGAACTCTGTATATGGAAATTTTGCACTACTCTGACAAGTAGCTACCTCTCTGTATATGGACATTTTGGACTCATCTGCCATGTAGCTAGCTCTCTGCACATGAATATGTTGGACTGATCTGCCAAGTAACCAGCTCTCTGAGTATGAACATCTGGGACTCATTTCCCTTTTGCTAGCCCTCTAAATATACACATATTGGACTCATCTGCCATGTAGCTAACTCTAGTATATGGGCATGTTGGACTCATCTGCCATGTAGCAAGATCTCAGTATATGGACACGTTGGACTCAACTGTCATGTAGTTAGATCTCTGTATATGGAAATATTGCACTACACTGCCATGTATCTAGCTCTCTGTATATGGACATTATGGACTCATCTGCCATGTAGCTAGCTCTCTGTGCATGGATAGGTTGGACTGATCTTCCATGTAGATAGCTCTCTGAATATGATCATATTGGACTTGTCTGCAATGTAGCTAGCTCTCTGTATATGGACATGTGGGACTCATCAGCCATGTAGCCAGCTCTCTTTGTATGAACATGTTATACTCACCTGAATTGTAGCTAGTCCTCTATATATACACATATTCGACTCATCTGCCATGTAGCTAACTCTCAGTACATGGACATGTTGGACTCATCTCCCATGGAGCTTGCTCTAAGTATATGAACACTTTGAACTCATCTGCCATGTAGCTAGTATACTGTATATGGAATTATTGCACTACACTACCATGTAGCTGGCTCTCTGTATATGTACATTTTGGAAAATGCCTGCCATGTAGCTAGATATCTGTGCATGGATATGTTGTACTGATTTGCGATGTAGGTAGCTCTCTGTATATGAACATATGGGAGTTGTCGGCTATTTATCTAGCTCTCTGTATATGCACATGGAGTAATCATCAGCCATGTAGCCAGCTCTTTCTGTATGAACATGTTGTACTTATGTGCATTGTAGCTAGTCTTCTATAAAGACACATGTTGGACTCATCTACCCTGTTGATAAATCTCAGTTTATGGACATGTTGGACTCATCTGCCATGTAGCTCAAAGTCTGTATATGGAAATGTTGCACTACTCAGCCATGTTGGTATCTCTCTGTATATGGACAT
>NW_006409087.1:124407-127019 GCF_000296735.1 Chrysochloris asiatica
CATGTAGACAGCTCTCTCTGTATGAACATGTTGGACTCATCTGCCTTGTGGCTAATCATCTATATATAAACATGTTGGACTCATCTGCCTTGTACCTAACTCTCATTATATGAACATGTTGCACTCATCTGCCATGTAGCTAGAACTCTGTACATGGGAATGTTGCACAACTCATTCATGTAGCTAGCTCTCAGTATATGGACACATTGGACTCATGTGTCATGTAGCTAGAACTCTGTATATGGAAATGTTGCACTACTCAGCCATGTTGGTATCTCTCTGTAAATGGACATTTTGGACTCGTCGGCCATGTAGGTAGTTCTCAGTATATGGACATGTTGAACTCATCAGACATGTAGCCAGCTCTCTGTGTAGGAACATGTTGAACTAATCTGACTTGTAGCTTGCCCTATAAATATACACATGCTGAACTCATCAGCATTGCAGCTAATCCCCAGTATATGCATATGTTAGAAACATCTGCCATGTATCAAGTTTCTTTATATGGATATGTTGGACTTCTCCACCAAGTAGCTCTCTCTCAGTATATGGACACGTTGGACTCATCTGCCATGTAGTTAGAGCTCTTTATATGGAAATGTTGCACTGCTCCATCATGTAACTATGTCTCTGTGCATGGATATGTTGGACTGATTTGTCATGTAGGTAACTCTCTGTATTTCGACATTTTGGACTCTTCTCCCATGTAGCTAGGTGTTTGTGCATGGATATGTTGGACTGATCTGACATGTAGGTAGCTCTCTGTATATGGACATATTGGACTTGTCTGCCATGTAGCTAGCTCTCTTTATATGGACATGTTGGACTCATCTACCATGTAGCTAGTACTCCGTATATGGACATGTTGAACTACTGTGCCATAAATCTAGCACTCAGTATATGGACACGTTGGACTCATCTGCCATGTGGCTAGAACTCTGTATATGGAAATGTTCCAATACTCTGCCATGTAGCTAGTGCTCTGTATATGGACATTTTGAACTTGTCTGCTATGTAGCTTGTTCTCTCTGCATGGATATATTGGACTGATTTGCCATGTAAGTAGCTCTGTGTATATGAACATATTGGACTTTTCTGCCATATATCTAGCTCTCTGTATATGGACATGTTGGACTCATCAGCCATGTAGCCAGCCTTCTCTGTTTGTACATGTTGGACTCATCTGACTTGTAGCTAGTCTTCTATGTATACACATGTTGGATTCATCAGCCATGTAGCCAGCTGTCTCTGTATGTACATGTTGGACTCATCTGCTTTGTATCGAGTCTTCTATATATACACATGTTGGATTCATCTGGTATGTAACTAACTTTCAGTATATGAACATGTTGTACTTATGTGCAATACAGCTAGTACTCTGTATATGGACATGTTGGAATACTCTGCCATGTAGTTAGATCTCAGTATTTGGACATGTTGGACTCATCTGCCATGTAGCTTGAACTCTGTAAATGGAAATGTTGCACTACTCTGGCATGTATTTACCTCTTAGTATATGGACACGTTGGACTCATCTGCCATGTAGGTAGAAATCTGTATATGGAAATGATGCACTACTCTGCCATGTAGCTAGCTCTTGGTATATGGACACATTGCACACATCTGTCATATAGCTAGAACTTTATATATGGAAATGTTGGACTGCTC
The DNA here is from genome assembly GCF_000296735.1 of Chrysochloris asiatica. Taxonomy (NCBI): domain Eukaryota; kingdom Metazoa; phylum Chordata; class Mammalia; order Afrosoricida; family Chrysochloridae; genus Chrysochloris; species Chrysochloris asiatica. The sequence goes on from NW_006409087.1 coordinate 126,076, forward strand.
CGCAATGAGCTAGCTCTCTGTATTTGGACATGTTGGACTAGTCTGCCATGTAGGCAGCTCTCAGTATATGGACATGTTGGCCCCATCTGCCATGTAGAAAGTACTCTGTATATGGACATATTGGACATGTCTGACATGTACCTAGCTCTCTGTGCATGGATTTGTTGGACTGATCTGCCATGAAGGTAGCTCTCTGTATATGAACATGTTGGAGTTGTCTGCTATGAAGCTAGCTCTCTGTATATGGACATGTGGTACTTATCAGCCATGTAGCCAGCTCTCTCTGTATGAACATGTTGGGCTCATCTGCATTGTAGCTAATCCTCTATAAATACACATCTGCTATGTAGCTAACACTCAGTATATGGATTGTTAGACTCATCTGCCATGTAGCTCAAAGTCTGTATATGGCAATGTTGCACTACTCAGCCATGTTGCTAGCTCTCTGTATATGGACATTTTGGACTCATCGGCCATGTAGCTAGCTATCTGTGCATGGATATGTTGGACTGATCTGCCATGTAGGTAGCTCTCTGTATATGAATATATTGGACTTGTCTACTATATAGGTAGCTATTAGTATATGGACATGTTGGACTCATGAGATATGTAGCCAGCTCTCTGTGTATGAACATGTTGGACTCATCTGACTTGTAGATTGCCTTCTAAATATACACATGATGGACTTATCTGCATTGTAGATAACCTTCAGTACATGGACATGATGGATTACTCTGCCATGTAGCTATCTCTCAGTATATGGACATGTTAGACTCATCAGCCATGTAGCTATAACTCTTTGTATGGAAATGTGGCACTACTCCGTCATGTAGTTAGCTCTCTATGCATGGATATATTGGACTGATTTGCCATGTAGCTAGCTCTCTGTATACGAACATATTGGACTTGTCTGCCATGTAGCTGGCTCTCTGTATATAGATATG
>NW_006409087.1:127119-128872 GCF_000296735.1 Chrysochloris asiatica
GCTCTCTGTATATAGATATGTTGGACTCATCAGCCATGTAGCCAGGTTTCTCTTTATGTACATGTTGGACTCATATGCTTTGTAGCTAATCTTCTAAATATACACATGTTGGATTCATCTGCCATGTAGCTAACTTTCAATATATGAACATGTTGTACTCACCTGCAATGTAGCTAGTACTCTGTATATTGAAATGTTGGACTACTGTGCCATGAAGCTAGCACTCATTATATGGATATGTTGGACTCATCTGCTATGTGGCTCAAACTCTGTATATGGAAATGTTGCACTACTCTGTCATGTAGCTAGCTCTCTCTATATGGTCATTTTGGACTCGTATGCCATGAAGCTAGCTATCTGTACATGGATATGTTGGACTGATCCAACATGTAATTAGCTCTCTGTATAAGAACATATTGGACTTGTCTGCCATGTAGCTAGCTCTCTGTATATGAACATGTAGAGAGCTCTCTCTGTATGAACAGGTTTGACTCATCTGCCTTGTCGCTAATCGTCTATATATAAACATGTTGGACTCATCTGCCTTGTACCTATCTCTCATTATATGAACATGTTGCACTCATCTGCCATGTAGCTAGAACTCTACATGGAAATGTTGCACAAATCTTTCATGTAGCTAGCTCTCATTATATGGACACGTTGGACTCATGTGGTATTTAGCTAGAACTCTGTACATGGAAATGTGGCACCCCTCCGCTATGTAGCCTGCTCTATGTAAATGGACATGTTGGACTCGTCTGCCATTTAGTTAGCTCTCTGTGAATGGATTTGTTGGAGTTATCTACCATGTAGGTATCTCTCTGTGTAAGAACATATTACACTTGACTGCCATGTAGGTAGCACTCAGTGTAAGAACATGTTGGACTAATCCACCATGTAACCAGCTTGCTCTGTATGAACCTGTTGGACTCATCTGCCTTTTAGCTAGTCTTCTATATATGCACATGTTGAATGCATCTGCCATGTAACCAGCTCTCTTTGTATGAACATGTTGGACTCATCTGTCTTGAAGCTAGTCCTCTATATACACACATGTTGGACTCATCTGCCATGTAGCTAACTCTCAGTATATGGACATATTGGACTCATCTACCATGTAGTTAATATTCTGTATATGGACATGTTGGATTACTCTGCCATGTAGGTAGCTCTCTGTATATGGACTTGTGGTACTCATCAACCATTTAGCCAGATTTCTCGGTATGAACATTTTGGACTCATCTGCATTTTAGCTAGTCCTCTATAAATACACATGTTGGACTCATCTGCCATGTAGCTAACTCTCAGTATATGAACATGTTGGACTCATCTGCCATGTAACTAGAAGTCTGTATATGGAAATTTAGCTCTACTCAGCCATGTTGGTATCTCTCTGTATATGAACATTTTGGACTCGTCTGCCATGTAGCTAGGTCTCTGTGCAAGGATATGTTGGACTGATCTGTCATGTAGCTAGTACTCTTTATATGGACATGTTGAACTCATCTGCCATGTAGCTAGAATTCTTTATATGGAAAAGTTGCAGTACTCCGCCATATAACCAGCTCTTTGTGCTTGATATGTTGGACTTATCTGCCATGTAGGTAACTCTCTGTATTTTGACAGTTTGCACTCATCTTGCATGTAGCTAGGTTTTTGTGCACGGATATGTTGGACTGATCTGCCATGTAGGTAGCTCTCTGTATATGAAACTATTGGAATTGTCTGCCATGCAGCAAGCTCTCAGTATATG
>NW_006409087.1:128972-131257 GCF_000296735.1 Chrysochloris asiatica
CAAGCTCTCAGTATATGGAAATGTTGGATTCATCAGCCATGTAACCAGCTCTCTGTGTATGATCATGTTCGACTCTTCTGCCTTGTACTGAGCCCTCTAAATATACACATGTGGGAATCATCTGCCACGTAGCTAGAACTCTGTATATGGAAATGTTGCACTACTCTGCTATATAGCTAGCTCTCTGCATATGGATACGTTGGACTCATTTGACATGAAGCTAGAACTCTGTAAATGGAAATGTTGCATTACTCTTCCATGTAGCTAGCCCTCTGTGTATGGGCAGTTTGGAGTCATCTTCCATGTAATTAAACTTTGTTTAGGGGCATATTTCACTACACTGCCATGTAGCTAGCTCTCTGTATATGGACATTTTGGACTCATCTGCCATGTAGCCAGTACTCAGTATGAGAACATGTTAGACTACTCTGGCATGTAGCTATCTCTCAGTATATGGACACGTTGGGCTCATCTGCCATATAGCTAGAACTCTGTATATGAAAATGTTGTACTACTCTGCCCTTCAGCTAGCTCTGTGTATATGGACAATTTGGACTCATCTGCCATGTAGCTAGCTCTCTGTGCGTGGATATGTTGAACTGATCTGCCATGTAGGTAGCTGTCAGTACATAGACATATTGGACTCATCTGCCATTTAGCTAGAACTCTGTATACGGAAATGTTGCAATACTCTGCCATGTAGCTACCTCTCTGTTCATGGTCATTTTGGAGTCGTCTGCCATGCAGCTAGCTCTCTGTGCATGGATATGTTTGAATGATCTGCCATGTAGGTACCTCTCTGTATGTGAACATATTAGACTTGTCTGTTATGTAGCTAGCTCTCTATATATGGACATGTTGGACTCATCAGCCATGTAGCCAGCTCTCTCTGTATGAATATGTTGTATTTATCTGCCTTATAGCTACCCTCTATGTATGCACATGTTGAACTTATCTGCCATGTAACTAACTCTCAGTATATGGACATGTTCGACTCATCTGTCATGTAGCTAGAACTCTGTATATGGACATGTTGGACTCATCTGCCATATAGCTTGCTCTTAGTATATGGATCCGTTGGACTCGTCTGCCATGTAGCTAGCTCTTTGTGCATAGATATGTTGAACTTATCTTCCATGTAGGTAGCTCTCAGTACATGGACATATTGGACTCATCTGCCATGTAGCTTGAACTCTGTATATGGAAATGTTTCACTACTCTGCCATGTAGCTACCTCTCTGTTCATGGTCATTTTGGAGTCCTCTGCCATGCAGCTAGCTCTCTGTGCATGCATATGTTGAAATGATCTGCCATGTAGTTAGCTCTCTGTATATGAACATATTGGACTTGTCTGTCATGTAGCTAGCTCTCTGTATATGGACATGTTGGACTCATCAGCCATGTAGTCAGCTCTCTCTGTATGAACATGTTGTATTTATCTACCTAGTAGCTAGCCTCAATGTATGCACATGTTGGACTTATCTGCCATGTAGCTAACTCTCAGTATTTGGACATGTTCGACTCATCTGCCATGTAACTAGAACTCTGTATATGGACATGTTGGACTCATCTGCCATGTAGCTTGCTCTTAGTATATGGACCCGTTGGACTCATCTGCCATGTAGCTAGCTCTCTGTGCATGGATATGTTGAACTGAACTGCCATGTAGGTACCTCTCTGTATATGAACATATTGGTCTTGCGTGCCATGTAGCTCGTTCAAATATATATCCACATGTTGGACTCATCAAACATATAGACAGCTCTCTCTGTATTAACATGTTGGATTCATTTGCCTTGTAGCTCCTCCTCTCAATATACACATGTTGGACTCACCTGCCATGTAGCTAACTCTCAGTATATGGAAATGTTAGACTCATCTGCCGTGTAGCTAGAACTCTGTATATGGAAATGTTGCACGACTTTGCCATGTGGATTGCTCTCTGTATATGGACATTTTGGAATCGTCTGCCATGTAGCTAGCTATCTGTACATGGATATGTTGGACTTATCTGACATGTAGTTAGTGCTCTGTGTAAGAACATATTAGAGCTGTCTGTCATGTAGCTAGCTCTCTGTATGTTGACATGTTGGATGCATCAGAGATGTAGACAGCTCTCTCTGTATGAACATGTTGAACTCATCTGACTTGTAGCTTGCTCTCTAATTATACACATGCTGGACTCATCTGCATTGTAGCTAACTCACAGTATATGGACATGTTGGACACATCTGCATGTAGACAGTACTCAGTATATGGACATCTTGGACTACTCTGGTATGTTG
>NW_006409087.1:132317-137207 GCF_000296735.1 Chrysochloris asiatica
TGTAGCTAGCTCTCTGTATATGGACATTTTGGAATCATCTGCCTTGTAGCTATCTATCTGTACATGGATATGTTGGACTGATCTGACATGTAGTAAGCTCTCTGTAAATGAACATATTGGACTCATCTGCCATGAAGCTAGAATTCTGTAAATGGAAATGTTGAACTATTCTGCCATTTCGCTAGCTCTCTGTATATTGATATTTTGGGCTCGTCTGCCATGTAGCTAGCTCTCTCTGTATGGATATGTTGGACTGATCTGCATTGTAGGTAGCTCTCGGTATATGAACATATTTGACCTGTCTTTGATGTAGTTAGATTTCTGTACATGGACATGTTCGACTCATCTGTCATGTAGCTAGTACTCTGCCCATGAACATGTTGGAATATTGTGCCATGTAGCTAGCTCTCAGCATATTGACACGTTGGACGCATCTGCCATATAGCTAGTACTCTGTATATGAAAATGTTGTACTACTCTGCCATGTAACTAGCTCTCTGTATATGGATATTTTGGTCTTGTCTACCATGTTGCTAGCTCTTTGTGCCTGGATATGTCGGACTGATCAGCCATGTAGGTAGCTCTCTGTATATGAACATATTGGACTTTTCTGCCATGTAGGTAGCTCTCTGTATACGTACATGTTAGACTCATCAGCCATGTAGCCACCTGTCTCTGTATGAACTTGGACTCATCTGCCTTGTACCTAGTCCTCTATATATATATACACATGTTGGACTCATCTGCCATGTAGCTAATTCTCAGATTATGGACATGTTGGACACATCTTCTATGAAACTATTACTCTGTTATGGACATGTTGCACTACTCTGCCATGTAGCTAACTCTTAGTACATGGACACGTTGGACTCATCTTCCATGTGACTTGCACTCTGTATATGGAAATGATGCACTACTCTGCCATGTAGCTAGCTCTCAGTTATGGACACGTTGGAATCACCTGCCCTGTAGCTAGAATTCTAAATATGGAAATACTGCACTACTCTGTATGTAGGTAGCTCTCTTTATATGCACATATTGGACTTGTCTGCCATGTAGGTAGCTCTAAGTATATGGAAATGTTGGATTCATCAGCCACGTAGCCAGCTCTCTGTGTATAAACATATTGGACTTGTCTGTCTTGTAGCTATCCTTCTAAATATACATATGTTTAACTCATCTGCCATGTAGCTTACTATCAGTACTTGGACATAATGGACTCATCTGTCAAGTAGCTAGAAACTTGTATATGGAAATGTTACACTTCTCTTCCGTGTAGCTAGCTCTCTGTATATGGAGACTTTGGATTCATCTGCCATGTAGCTAGCTCTCAGTATTTGGACATGTTGGAATCATCTGTCTTGTAGCTAGTCCTCTCTATATACATATATTGGACACATCTGCCATGTACCTTACTCTCAGTATATGGACATGTTGGACTCATCTGCCGTATAGCTAGTATGTGTATATGAACATGTTGGACTCATCTGCTATGTACCTACAACTCTGTATATGGTAATGTTGCACTACTCTGTCATATAGCTAGCGCTCTATATATGAACATATTGGACTTGTCTGCCATGTTGCTAGCTCACTGTATATGGACATGTTGGACTGATTAGCCATGTAGCCATCACTCTCTGTATGAACATGTTGGACTCATCTGCCTTGTTGATAGTACTCTATATGTACACATGTTGGACTCATCTGCCATAAAGCTAACTCTCAGTACATGGACATGATGGACTCATCTGCCATCTAGCTATTACAGGGTATATGGACATGTTGGACTACTCTGCCATGGAGCTAAATCTCAGTATATGGACATGTTGGTCTCATCAGCCATGTCGCCAACTCTCTGTGAATGAACATGATGGATTCATCTGTCTTGTAACGAACACTCTACATATACACATGTTTGACTCATCTCCCATGAAGCTATCTCTCTGTACATGGACATGTGGGACTCATCAGCCATGTAGCTAGAACTCTGTATAAGGAAATGTTGCACTATTCTGCCATTTAGCTAGCTCTCTGTATATGGACAATTTGGACTCATCTGCCATATAGCTAGCTCTCAGTATATGGACATGTTGGAATCACCTGCCATGTAGCTAGAAGTCTGTATATGGAAATGTTGCACTATTCTGCCATGTACCTAGCTCTCTGTATATGGACATATTGGATTTGTCTACCATGTAGCTAGATCTCTGTACATAGATATCTTGGACTGATCTGCCATGTAGGTAGCTCTCTGTATATGAACATATTGGACTTGTCTGTCATGTAGATAGCTCTAACTATATGGACATGTTGAATTCATCAACCATGTAGCCAGCTCTCTCTGTATGAACATGTTGGACTCATCTGCCTTGTAGCTAGCCTTCTAAATATACACATGTTGGACTATTCTGCCACATAGCTAATTCTCAGTATATGGACATGTTGAACTGATTTCCTATATAGCTAGTATTCTGTATATGGACATATCGGTCTACTCTGCCTTGTAGCTAGCTCTCAGTATAAGGACATTTTGGACTCACCTGTCATGTAGCTACAACTCTGTATGTGGAAATATTGCACTACTCTGCCATGTAGTTAGCACTCTTTTTATGGACTTGTTGGACTCTTCTACCATGTAGCTAGAACTCTGTATATGGAAATGTTGCACTACTCTGCCATATAGATACCTTTCTGTATATGAATATTTTGGACTCATCTACCAATTAACTAGCTCTCTGTGAATGTATATTTTACACTGAGGTGCCATGTAGTTAGCACTCTGTAAATGAACACATTGGGAAAGTCTGCCATGTAGCTAGCTCTCAGTTTATGGACATGTTGCACTCATCAGCCATGTAACCAGTTCTCTCTGTATGAACATGTTGCACTCCTCTGTCTTGTATTTTTCTCTGTAAATATACACATGTTGGACTCATCTGCCATCTAGCTAACTCTCAGTATATGGACATGTTGGACTCATTTGCTATATAGCTAGTACTCTGTATATGGACATGTTCAACTACTCTGCCATGTAGCTAGTTTACAGTATATGGACATGTAGGACTCACCTGTCATGTAGCTACAACTCTGTATATGGAAATGTTGATCTACTCTGCCATGTAGCTAGCTCTATGTATATGGACTTGGACTCTTCTGCCATGTAGCTAAAACTCTGTATATGGTAATGTTGCACTTCTCTGCAATGTAGCTATGTCTGTGTACATTGATATGTTGGATTGATCTGGCATGTAGGTAGCTCTCTGTTCATGAACATATTGGACTTGTCTGCCATGTAGCTAGCTTTCAGTATATGGACATGTTGGACTCATCAGCCATGTCGCCAACTCTCTGTGTATGAACATGATGGATTCACCTGTCAGGGACAGAGCCCTCATAATATACACATGTTGGACTCATCTGCCATGTAGCTAGTACTCTGCATATGGATATGTTTAACTACTCTGCAAGGTAGCTAGCTCTCAATATATGGACATGTTGGACTCATCTGTCATGTAGCTATAAATCTGTATATGGAAATGTTGCACTACTCTGCCATGTAGCTAGCTCTCTGAATATGGACAATTTGGACTCATCTACCATGTAGCTTCCTCTCAGTATATGGACACGTTGGAATCACCTGCTATGTAGCTAGAACACTGTATATGGAAATGTTACACTACTGTGACATGTAGCTATCTCTCTGTATATGGACAATTTGGACTCATCTGCCATGTAGCTTACTATCAGTACATGGACATAATGGACTCATCTGTCAAGTGGCTAGAAACCTGTATATGGAAATGTTGCACTTCTCTTCCATATATCTAGCTCTCTGTATTTGGACACTTTTGACTCATCTGACATATAGCTAGCTCTCATTATCTGGACATGTTGGACTCATCTGCCTTGTAGCTAGTCCTCTATATATAAACATATTGGACACATCTGCCATGTAGCTAGCTCTCAGTATATGGGCATGTTGGACTCATCTGCCATGTAGCTAGCTCTCAGTATATGGACATGTTGGACTCATCTGCCATGTAGCTAGAACTCTGTATATGGTAATGTTGCACTATTTTTTCATGTAGCTATCTCTCTGTATATGAACATAATGGACTTCTCTGCCACGTTGCTAGCTATCTGTATATGGACATGTTGGATTCATAAGCCATGTAGCCATCTCTCTCTGTATGAACATATTGGACTCATTTGCCTTGGTGATAGTACTCTATATGTACATGTGTTGGACTCATCTGCCATAAAGCTAACTCTCAGTATATGACCATGTTGGACTCATCTGCCATGTAGCTAGTACTCTGTATATGGACCTGTTGAACTACTCTGCCATGTAGCTAGCTCTCAATATATGGACATGTTGGACTCATCTGTTATGTAGCAAGAACTCTGTATATGGAAATGTTGCACTACACTGCCATGTAGCTAGCTCTCTGTATATGTACAATTTGGACTCATCTGCCATGTAGTTTTCTCTCAGTATATGGACACTTTGGAATCACCTGCCATGTAGCTAGAAATCTGTATATGGAAATGTTGCACTACTCTGCCATGTAGCTAGCTCTCTGCATATGGACATATTGGATTTGTCTACCTTGTAGCCAGCTGTGTGTACCTGGATATCTTGTACTGATCTGCTATGTAGGTGTAGCTCTCAGTATATGAACATATTGGACTCCTCTGCCATGTAGGTGTCTCTAAGTATGTGGACATGTTGGATTCATCAGCCATGTAGCCAGCTCTTTGTGAATAAACATGTTGGACTTGTCTGCCTTGTAGCTAGCCTTGTAAATATACACATGTTGGACTCATCTGCATGTAGCTTATTCTCAGTATATGGACATAATGGACTCATCTGTCATGTAGCTAGAA
>NW_006409087.1:137742-138929 GCF_000296735.1 Chrysochloris asiatica
CATCTGCCATGTAGCTAGCTCTCAGTATATGGACATGTTGGACTCATCTGCCATGTAGCTAGTACTCTGTGTATGAACATGTTCAACTCATCTGCCATGTAGATAGAACTCTGTATATGGTAATGTTGCACTACTCTGTCAAGTAGCTATTTCTCTGTATATGAACATATTGGACTTGTCTGCCATGTATCTAGCACTCTGTATATGGATATGTTGGACTGATCTGCCATGTAGGTAGCTCTCTATATGAATATTTTGGACTTGTCTGCCAGGTAGGTAGCTTTAAGTATATGGACATGTTGGATTCTTCAGCCATGTAGCCAGATCTCTCTGTATGAACATTTTGCACTCATCTACCTTGTATCTTTCCCTATGAATATACACATATTGGACTCATCTGCCACAAAGCTAACTCTCAGTATATGGCCATATTGGACTCATCTGCCATGTAACTAGTACTCTCTATATGAACATGTTGGACAACTCTGCCATGTAGCTAGATTGCAGTATAGGAACACGTTGGCTTCATCTGCCATGAAGCTAGAGCTCTGTATATGGAATTGTTGCACTATTGTGTCATGTAGCTAACTAACTCTCTGTATATGGATATTTTGCACTCCTTTGCCATGTAGCTAGATCTCTGTGCATGAATATGTTGGACTGATCTGCCATGTAGGTAGCTCTCTGTATATGAGTATATTGGACTTGTCTGCTATGGAACTACCTCTCAGTATATGGACATGTTGGACTCAACAGCCATGTAGATATCTTTCTTTGTATGAACATGTTACACTCATCTGCCTTGAAGCTTGCCCTATAAATATACACATATTGGACTCGTCTACCATGTAGCTAACTCTCAGTATATGGACATGTTGGACTACTCTGCCATGTAAGTAGCTCTCTGTATGTGGACACTTTGGAATCATCTACCATGTAGCTAGAACTCTGCATATGGATATTTTGCACTACTCTGCCATGAAGCTAGCTCTCTGTATATGGACATTTTGGACTAGTCTACCAAGTAGCTAGCTCTCTGTACATGGATATGTTAGACTGATCTGCCATGTAGTTAGCTCTCTGTACATGAACATATTGGACAAGTCTGCCATGTAGCTAGCTCTCTGTATATGGACATGTTGGACTCATCTGCCATGTAGCTAGCTCTCTGTATATGGACATGTTGC
>NW_006409087.1:139029-141295 GCF_000296735.1 Chrysochloris asiatica
GCCATGTAGCTAGCTCTCTGTATATGGACATGTTGGACTCATCTGCCATGTAGCTAGCTCTCTGTATATGGACATGTTGCACTCATCAACCATGTAGCCAGCTGTCTCTGTATAAACAAGTTGCACTCATCTGCTTTGTATCGAGCCCTCTAAATATACCCATTTTGGATTCATTTTCCATGTAGCTAACTCTCAGTATATGGACAAGTTGGACTCATCTGCCCTGTAGCTAGAACTCTTTATATGGACATGTTAGAATACTATGCCATGTAGCTAGCTCTCATTATATGGACATGTTGGACTCATCTGCCATATAGCTAGAACTCTGTATATGGAAATGTTGCAGAACTCTGCCATGTAGCTATGTCCGTGTACTGGATATGTTCGACTGATCTAACATGTAGGTAGGTAGCTCTCTGTACATGAACACATTGGACTTGTCTGCCATGTAGCTACCTCTCAGTATATGGACACATTGGACTCATCAGCCATGTAGCCAACTCTCTGTGTATGAACATGATGGATTCATCTGTTTTGTATAGAGCCTTCTAAATATATACATGTTGGACTCATCTGACATGTAGCTAACTCTCAGTATATGGACATGTTGGACTCATCTGCCATGTAGATAGTGCTCTGTATATGGACATGTTGGACCTTTCTGCCATGTAGCTAGAACTCTGTATATGGAATGGTTGCACTACTCTGCTATGAAGCTAGCTCTCTGTATATGAATATTTTGGACTCATCTACCAAGTAGCCAGCTCTCTGTGCATGGATATGTTAGACTGATCTGCCATGTAGTTAGCTTTCTGTACATGATCATATTGGAGAAATCTGCCATGTAACTAGCTCTCTGTATATGGACATGTTGCACTCATCAGCCATGTTGCCAACTCTCTCTATGAACATGTTGCACTCACCTTCCTTGTATCTTTCCCTGTAAATATACATATGTTGGACTTATCTGCTATATAGCTAACTCTCAGTATATGGACATGTTGGACTCATTTGCTATGTAGCTAGTACTCTGTATATGGACATGTTGGACTACTCTGCCATGTAGCTAGCAATCAGTATATGAACACGTTGGACTCATCTGCAATGTAGCTACTATACTGTATATGGACATGTTGGACTACTCTGCGATGTAGCTACCTCTCAGTATATTGACATGTTGTACTCACATGTCATGTAGCTACAACTCTGTATATGTAAAAGTTGCACTACTCTGCCATGTAGGTAGCTCTCTGTATATGGACTTGTTGGACTCTTCTGCCTTGTAGCTACAACTCTGTATATGGAAATGTTGTTCTACTCTGCCATGTAACAAGCTGTCATTATATGGACATGTTGGACTCATCTACCAAGTACCTAGCTCTCTGTACATGGATATCTTGGACTTATCTGCCATGTAGGTAGCTCTCTGTATATGAACATATTGGATTTGTCTGCCATGTAGTGAGCTCTAAGTATATGGACCTGTTGTATTCATCAGCCATGTAGCCAGCTCTCTGTGTATGAATACGTTGCACTCAACTGTTTTGTACTTAGCACTCTAAATATGCACATGTTGTACTCATCTGTCACATAGTTAACTCTCAGTATATGAACATGCTCGAATCATCTACCATGTTGCTACTAATCTGTATATGGATATGTTAAATTACTCTTCCATGTAGCTAGCTCTCAGTATACGGACACGTTGGACACTTTTGCCATGTAGCTTGAACTCTGTATATCGAAATGTTACACTACTCTGCCATGTAGTTAGCTCACTATGTATGGACATGTTGGATTCATCTACCATGTAGCTAAAACACTGTATATGGAAATGTTGCACTACACTGTCATGTAGCCAGCTCTCTATTTATGGATATGTTGGACTCATCTGCCTTGTAGCTAGTCCTCTAAATATACACATGTTGGACTCATCTGCCATGTAGCTAACTCTCAGTAAACAGAAAAGATGGACTCATCTGCCATGTAGCTAGAACTCTGAATATGGAAATGTTGCACTACTCTGCCATGTGGTTATCTCTTTGTATATGGACACATTGGACTCATCTGCCATATAGCTAGAACTCTGTTTATGGACATGTTGCACTACTCTGCTATGTAGCTAACTCTCTGTATATGGACGTTTTTGGACACATCTGCCATGTAGCTAGCTATCTGTACATGAATATTTTGGACTGAACTGCCATGTAGATAGATATCTGTATAGGAACATATTGCACTTGTCCGCCATGAAGCTAGCACTCAG
>NW_006409087.1:141645-145352 GCF_000296735.1 Chrysochloris asiatica
ATGTTGGACTCATCTGCCATGTAGCTAGCTCTAGGTATATGGATATGTTGGACGCATCTGCTATGTAGATACTATACTGTATATGGACATGTTGGACTACTCTGGCATGTAGTTAGCTCTCAATACACGAATACATTGGACTCATCTCTCATGTAGCTAGATCTTTATATATGGACATGTTGCACTGCTCTGCCATGTAGCTAGCTCTCGGTAAATGGATACATTGAACTCATCAGCCATGTAGCTGGAAATCTGTGTATGGAAATGTTGCACAACTCTACCAGGGAGCTAGATCTCTGTATATGGACATTTTGAAATCATCTGACATGTAGCTAGCTCTCTATACATGGATATGTTGGACTGATCTGCTATGTAGGTATCTCTTTGTGTATGAATATATTGGACTTCTCTGCCATGAAGCTAGCCCTCTAATTATACACAAGTTGGACTCATCTCTCTATGGATGAACATGTTGTACTCATTTGCCTTATAACTAGCCCTCTAAATATGCACATGTTGGACTCATCTGCCATGTATCTAGAACTCTGTATGTGGAAATGTTGCACTACTCTGTCATGTAGCTAGCTCACTGTATATGGACAAGTTGGACTAATTTGCCATGTAGCTAGAACACTGTATATGGACACATTAGACTCATTTGCCTTGTAGTTAGAACACTGTATATGGAAATGTTGCACTACTCTGCCACGTAGCTAGCTCACTGTATATGGACAAGTTGGCCTCATCTGCCATGTAGCTAGAACCCTGTATATGAACTCGTTGGACTCATCTGCCTTTTATTTAGAACACTGTATATGGAAATATTGCACTACACTGCCATGTAGCTAGCTAGCTCAATGTATATGGACATGTTGGCTTCATTAGCCATGTAGCCACCTCTCTTTGTATGGACATGTTGGTCTCATCTGGCTTGTAGCTAGCCCTCTCAATATGTACATGTTGGACTCATCTGCCATGTAGCTAAATCACCATATAAGGACATGTGGGACTCATCTTCCATGTAGCTGTAACTCTGTATATGGAAATGTTGCACTACTCTGCCATGTAACTAGCTCTCTGTATATTGACATGTTGGACTCATCTGGGATGTAGCTAGAACTCTGTATATGGAAATGTTGCACTTCTCTGCCATGTAGATAGCTCTCTCTATATTGACACGTTGGACTCATCTGCCATGTAGCTAGAACTCTGTATATGGAAATTTTGCCCTGCTCTGCCATATAGCTAGCTCTCTGTATATGGACTTGTTGGACTCTTCTGCCATTTAACTAGAACTCTGTATATGGAAAGTTTGCATTACTCTGCCATGTAGCTAGCTCTCTGTATAGGGACATTTTGGACTCATCTGCCTTGTAGTTAGCTCTCTCTGCATGGATATGTTGGTCTGATCTGCCATGTAGGTAGCTCTCTGTATATGAACCTATTGGAATTTTCTGCCATGTAGCAAGCTCTTAGTATATGGACATGTTGGACTCATCAGCCATGTAGTCCGCTCTCTGTGTATGAACATGTTGGACTCAACTGCCTTGTAACGAGCCCTCTAAATATACACATTTTGTAATCATCTGCCACGTGGCTAGAACTCTGTATATGGAAATGTTGCACTACTCTGCCATGAAGCTAGCTGTCAGTATATAGACACTTTGGACTCATCTGCCATGGAGCTAGAACTCTGTATATTGAAATGTTGCACTCCTCTGCCATCAAGCTAGCTGTCTGTATATGGACATTTTGGACTCGTTCATCAAGTAGCTAGCTCTCTGTGCATGGATATGTTAGAGTGATCTGCCATGTAGGTAGCTCTCTGTACATAACCATGTTGGAGAAGACTGCCATGTAGCACTCATCAGCAATGTAGCCAGCTCTCTCTGTATGAACATGTTGCAGTCATCTGCCTTGTATCTTTCCCTATAAATATACACATATTGGTCTCATCTGCCATATAGCTAACTCTCAGTATATGGACATATTGGACTCATTTGCTTTGTAGCTAGTATTCTGTATATGGACATGTTGGACTACTCTGCTATGTAGCTAGCTCTAAAAATATGGACACATTAGATTCATCTGCCATGTAGCTTGAACTCTGTATATGGAAATGTTGCACTACTCTACCATGTAGCTCACTTTCTGTGGATGGGTATGTTGGACTGATTTGCCATGTAGGTACTCTCTGTATATGAACAAATTGTAATTGTCTGTCATGTAGCTAGCTCTCTGTATATGGACATTTTGGAATCGTCTGCCATGTAGCTAGCTCTCTACATGGATATGTTGGACTAATCTGCTATGTAGGTAGCTCTCTGTATATGAATATATTTGACACCTCTGCCATGTAACTAGTCCTTTAAATATACACATGTTGGACTCATCTGACACATACCTAACTATCAGTATATGGACAAGTTGGACTCATCTGCCATGAAGCTACTAGTCTGTGTATGGGCATGTTGGACTACTCTGCCATGTAGCTAGTTCTCAGTATGTGGACTCATTGGAATCATCTGCCATATAGCTAGAACTCTGTATATGGAAATGTTGCACTACTCTACCATCAAGGTAGCTCTCTGTATATGGACGTTTTGGACTCATCTGCCATGTAGCTCAATCTCTGTGCATGGGTATGTTGGACTGATCTGCCATGTAGCTATTACTCTGTATATGGACATGTTGGACTACTCTGCCGTGTACCTAGCTCTCAGTATATGGACATTTTGTCATATACTCTTCTGTCAAGTAGCTAACTCTCTGTAAAAGGATATGTTGGACTTGTCTGCCATGTAGCTAGCACTCAGTATGTGGACATGTTGAATTCATCATCCATGTAGCCAGCTCTCTCTGCATGAACATGTTGGAGTCCTCTTCTTTGTAGCTAGTCCTCCATATAAACACATGTTGGACTCATCTGCCATGTAGCTAACTCTCAGTATATGGACATGTTGGACTCATCTGACATGTAGCTAGTACTCTGTATATGGACATGTTGGACTTCTCTGCCATGTAGCTAGCTCTCAGTATATGGACACATTGGGCTCACCTGCCATGTAGCTAGCTCTCAAGACATGGACATGTTGAATTCATCAGCCATGTAGCTAGGTCTGTGTGTATGCACATGTTGGACCCATCTGCCTTGTAGCTATCACTTAAATATACCCATTTGGACACATCTGCCATGTAGCTAACTCTCAATATATGAAAACATTGGACTCATCTGCCATGTAGCTAGAACTCAGTATGTTGAAATGTTGCACTACTTTTCCATGTAGCTAGTCTCTTGCTGGCGGCTGCAGCATACGTAATCAGCACTGAGAAGTTGAGGCACAAGGATAACATGGACGAACATCCAGTCTTTGAGCTCTCCTCAGGCTTATGGGCCATGGACCCCGAGGGCCAGAGAAGAAACTCCCTGAAGTCCCCGGTTCATAGGCTTTGGCAAACTCACTGTTTGGCCACCTCTGTGCAATTTTCTTTAATTATACTTTTGTGCATTCTGTACTTGTTCTTTAAGCTCTTAACTCTGGTAATTGTAGCTTCTGGGAAAGTGATTGTTTTTAGTAATAATATGCACAACGTTCTGATCAATGGCTCTCATGTAAATGTCACTGCCTCAGTAACAAGAGTTGTGCGTGAGACTATGAGAAATAAAAGTACAGAAAAACAGGATGTAGCAACACAGAGAATATGTA
>NW_006409087.1:146202-150746 GCF_000296735.1 Chrysochloris asiatica
GGGCTCTGCTAGCTTGGTGTGCTAGCTTGCCTGTCGGCTTGCATCAATCTTTGTCTCTGTCTCTTTTCTTTCGCCTACTAGACATCTCACTCCCGTTAAACCCTGTGTTTGCTGAAGTGATCCTTTGTTGAGGCGGGACCCCGACTCAGGACCTCTGGAAGTCTCTGTATATGGACATTTTGGACTTATCTGCCATGTAGTTAGCTCTCTGTGGATAGATATGTTGGACTGATCTGCCACATAGTTAGCTCGCTGTAAATGAACATATTGGACTTGTCTGCCATGTAGCTACCTCTCTGTATATGCAAATGTTGGACTCCTCAGACATGTAGCCAGCTCTCTGTGTACAAACATGTTGGACTCATCTGCCTTGTAGCTAGTCTTATATATGTACACTAGTTTGACTCATCTGCTATGTAGCTAGTACTCTATATATACACATGTTGGACTAATCTGTCATATAGCTAACTCTAAGTATATGGACATGTTGGACTCATCTGCTATGTAGCTAATACTCTTTAAATGGCAAATTGTACTTCATTCCCATGTAGCTACCTCTCAGTATCTGGACACATTGGACTCTTCTGCCATAAAGCTAGAACTGTGTATATGAAAATGTGGCACTACTCTGTTGTGTTGCTGGCTCTCAGTATATGGACATGTGGAATTCAACAGCCATGTAGCTAGCACTCTGTGTATGAACATGTTTGACTCATCTGCTTTGTAGCTAGCCCTCTAAATATACCCATTTGGACACATCTGCCATTTAGCTAACTCTCAATATATGGACATGTTGGACTCATCTGCCATGTAGCTAGAACTCTGTATAAGGAAATGTTGCACTACTCTTCCATATAGCAAGTCTCTGTATGTGGACATTTTGGACTCGTCTGCCATGTAGCTAGCTCTCTGTGAATAGATATGTTGGACAGATCTGACACGTAGGTAGCTCTCTGTATATGAACATATTGGGCTTGCCTGCCATGTAGCTAGCTCTCTGTATATGCAAATGTGGCACTACTCAGACATGTAGCCATCTCTCTGTGTAAGAACGCATTGGACTCATCTGCCATGTAGCTAACTCTAAGTATATGGACATGTTGGACTCATCTGCCATGTAGGTAGCTCTCTGTATATGAACGTATTGGACTTGTCTGCCATGTAGCTATTTCTCAATACATCGACATGTTGGACTCATCAACCATGTAGCCAGCTCTCTGTGTATGAACATGTCGGACTCATCTACCTTGTAGGTAGTCCTCTAAATATACACATGTTAGACTTATCTGCCATGTAGCTAACTCTCAGTATATGGACATGTTGGACTCTTCATCCGTGTAGCTAGCTCTCTGTATATGAACATATTGGACTTTTCTGTCATGTAGCTAGATCTCTGTATATGGATCTGTTGGACTCATCAGCCATGTAGCCAGCTCTCTCTGCATGAACAGGTGGGACTCATCTGCCTTGTAGCTAGCCCTCTATATAAACACATGTTGAAAGCAACTGCCATGCAGCTAACTCTCAGTATATGGACATGTTGGACTCATCTACCATGTAGCCTGTACTCTCTATATGGACATGTTGGACTTCTCTGCCATGTAGGTAGATCTCAGTATATGGACAAGTTGGACTCATTTGCCATGGAGCTAGAAGTGTGTGTATGGAAATATGGCACTACTCTGCCATGTTGATAGCTCTCTATATATGGACATATTGGACTCATCTGCCACGTAGCTAGTTCTCAGTGCATGGATATGTTGGGCTGATCTTCCATGTAGGCAGCTCTGTGAATATGAACATGTTGGACTTGTCTGTCATGAAGCCTGACCTCTGTATATGTATATGTTGGACTCATAAGCCATGTAGCCAGCTCTCTCTGCATTAAGATGCTGGACTCATCTGCCTTGTAGCTAGCCTTCTATATATACACATGTTGGACACATCTGCCATGTAGCTAAATCTCAATATATGGACATGTTGGACTCATCTGCCATGTAGCTAATACTCTGTATATGGAATGCTGTACTTCTCTCCCATGTATATGGACACGTTGGACTCATCTCCCATTGAGCCAGAACTGTGTATATGAATATGTGACACTACTCTGCCGTGTTGTTAGCTCTGTGTATATGGATTTATTGGACTTGTCTGCCATGTAGCTTGCTCTCTGAGCATGGATATGTTGGACTGACCTGCCATGTAGGTAGCTCTCTGTATATGAACATATTGGACTTGTATGCCATGTAGCTAGATATCTGTATATTGATATGTTGGAATCATCAGCCATGTAGCCAGCTCTCTCTGCATGAGCGTGTTGGACTCATTTGCCTTGTAGCTATTCCTCTATATATACACATGTTATACTCATCTATCCTGTAGCTAAATCTCAATATATGGACATGTTGGACTCATCTGCCATGAAGCTAGTACTCGATATATGGACATGTTGGATTTCTTTGCCATGTGGCTTGTTCTAAATATATGGACACGTTGGAGTCATCTTCCATGGAGCTAGAACTCAGTATATGGAAATGTAGCACTACTCTGCCTTGTTGCTAGCTGTGTATGTATGGATATATTGGACTTATCTACCATGTAGGTAGCTCTCTGTATATGAACATGTTGGACTTATCTGCCATGTAGCTAGATCTCTGTATATGGATATGTTGGACTCATCAGCCATGTATCCAGCTCTCTCTGCATGAACATGTTACACTTATCTTTCTTGTAGCTAGTCCTCTTTATATACACATGATGGACTCATCTGCCATGTAGCTAAATCTCAATATATTGAAATGTTGGTCATCTGCCATGTCGCTAATACTTTGTATATGGCCATGTTGGACTCATCAGCCATGGAGCTAGAACTCTGTATAAGGAAATGTGGCACTACTCTGCCGTGTTGCTAGCTTTATGTATATGAACATATAGGACTCGTCTGCTATATTGCTAACTCTGTTTGCATGGACATGTTGGACTCATCAATCATGTCGTCAGCTCTCTGTGTATGAACATGTTGGACTCATCAGTCTTGTAGCCAGCCCTCTAAATATACACATGTTGGACTCATCTACCATGTAGCTAACTTTCAGTATAGGGACATGTTGGACTCATATGCCATGTAGCTAGTACTCTGTACATGGACATGTTGCATTACTCTGCCATGTAGCTATGTCTCTGTATATGGACATTTTGGACTCCTTTTACATGTAGCTTGCTCTCTGTACATGGGTATGTTGGACTGATCTCCTATGTTGGTATTCTATGTATATGAAGATATAGGACTTCTCTGCCATGTAGCTAGCCCTCTAAATATACACATGTTGGACTCATCTGCCACGTAGCTAACTCCCAGTATTTGGATATGTTGTACTCATCTGCCATGTAGCTAGAACTCTGTATATGGAAATGTTGCACTACTCTGCCATGTAGCTAACTCACAGTATATGGACAGGTTGGATTCATCAACCATGTAGCTAGAAATCTGTATATGGAAATGTTGCACTACTCTGCGATGTAACTAACTTTCTCGATATGGACATTTTGCACTCGTCGGCCATGTAGATAGCTGTCTGTACATGGATATGTTGGACTGATCTGCTATGTAGATAGCTCTCTGTATATGAAGATATTGGACTTGTCTGCCATGTTGCTAGTTCTAAGTATATGGACATTTTGGACTCATTAGCCCTGTAGCAAAATCTCTGTGTGTCAACATGTTGGACTCATCTGCCTTGTAGCTAGTCCTCTGAATATACGCATGCTGGACTCATCTGCCTTCTACCTAACTCTCAGTATATGGACAGTTTGGACTCTTCTGCCATGTAGATAGTACTCTGTGTATAGACATGTTGCACAACTCGGCTATGCAGCTAGCTCTCTGTATATGGACATTTTGGAATTGTCTGCCATGTAGCTAGCTCTCTGTGCATGGTTATGTTGGACTGATCTGCCATGTAGGTACCTGTCTGTGTATGAACATATTGGACTTGACTTCCATGTACCTCGGTCTCTGTATATTAACATGTTGGACTCCTCAGCCTTGCAGCCAGCTTTCTCTGTATAAACATGGTAGACTCATCTGCCTTGTAGCTAGTCATCTATATATACACATGTTGGACTAATTAGCCATGTAGCCAGGTCTTTCTGTATGAACATATTAGGTTCATCTGCCTTGTAGCTAGTCCTCTATATATACACATGTTGGACTGATCTGCCATATAGGTAGCTCTCTGTATATGAACATATTGGACTTGTCTGTCATGTAGCTAGGTCTCAGTATATGGACATATTGGACTCATCAGCCATGTATCCAGCTCTCTGTGTTTGAACATGTTGGACACATCTGCCTTGTTTCGAGCCCTCTAAATATACGCATGTAGGACTGATCTGCCATGTAGATAACTCTCAGTATATGGACATGTACTCATCTGCCATGTAACTAGTACTGTGTATATGCACACGTTGGACTCATCTGCCATGTAGCTAGCTCTCTGTATATGGACACATTGGACTCATCTGCCATGTAGCTAGAAGTCTGT
>NW_006409087.1:150846-152870 GCF_000296735.1 Chrysochloris asiatica
CTGCCATGTAGCTAGCTCTCTGTATATGGACACATTGGACTCATCTGCCATGTAGCTAGAAGTCTGTTTATGGATATTTGGCACTACTCTGCCATGTAACTAGCTCTCTATATATGGATGTTTGATCTCGTCTGCCTTGTAGCTAGCTCTCTGTACATGGATAAGTTGGACTGATCTGCTCTGTAGGTATTCTATGTATATGAAGACATTGGACTTCTCTGCGATGTAGCTAGCCCTCTAAATATACACATGTTGGACTCATTTTCCACGTAGCTAACTCCTAGTATATGGATATGTTGGACTCATCTGCCATGTAGCTAGAACTCTGCATATGGAAATGTTGCACTACTCTACCAATTAGCTACCCCTCTGTAAATGGACATTTTGGACTTGTCTGCCATGTAGCTAGCTCTCTGTACATGCATATGTTGGGCTGATCTGATATGTAGTTTGCTCTCTGTATATGATGATATTGAACTCATCTGCCATGTAGCTAACTCTCAGTTTATGGACATGTTGGAGTAATCTGCCATGTAGCTAGTACTCTGTATAAGAACATATTGGAATACTCTGCCATTTAGTAGCTCTCAATATATGCACACGTTGGACTCATCTGCCATGTAGCTAGCTCTCTGTATATGGACACATTGGACTCATCTGCCATGTAGCTAGAAGTCTGTTTATGGATATTTGGCACTACTCTGCCATATAGCTAGCTCTCTGTTCATGGACATGTTGTAATCATCGGAAATGTAGCTAGAAGTCTATATAGGGATATATTGCACTACTCTGTCATTTAGCTAGCTTTATTTATATGGACATGTTGGACTCATCAGCCATGTAGCCAGCTCTCACTGTACGAACATGTTGAACTCATCTGCCTTATAGCTAGTCCTCTATATATACACATGCTGGACTCATCTGCCATGTAGATAACTCTCAGTATATGGACATGTTGGACTCATCATCCATGTAGCTAGAACTCTGTATGTGGAAATGTTGCACTACTCTGCGATGTAACTAACTCTCTGGATATGGACAATTTGGACTCGTCGGCCATGTAGCTAGTTCTCTGTACATGGATATGTTGGACTGATCTGCTATGTAGATAGCTCTCTGTATATGAAGATATTAGACTTGTCTGCCATGTTGCTAGCTATAAGTATATGGACATGTTGGACTCATTTGCCATGCAGCAAGCTCTCTGTGTGTAAACATGTTGGACTCATCTGCCTTGTAGCTAACTCTCTAAATATACACATGTTGGACTTATCTGCCATGTAGCTAACTCTCAGTATATGGACATGTTGTACTCATCTGCCATGTAGCTAGTACGTTGTATATGGACATGTTTGCCTGCTCTGCCGTGTAGCCTGATTTCTGTATGTGGACACGTTGTACTCATCTGCCATGTAGCTAGAACTCTGTATATGGAAATGTTGCACTATTCTGCCATGTAGCTCGCTCTCTGTATATGGACATTTTGGACTCCTCTGCCATGTAGCTAGCTCTCTGTGCATCGGTATGTTGTACTGATCTGCCATGTAAGAAGCTCTCTATATATGAACATATTGGACTTTTCTGTCATGTAGCTCACTCTCTGTATATGGACATGTTGGATTATTCTGCCATGTAGCCAGCTCCCTCCATATGAACATGTTGGAGTCATCTGCCTTGCAGCTAGCCCTCTATATGTACACATGCTGGACTCATCAGCCATGAAGCCAACTCTCTCTGTATGAACATGTTGGACTCCTTTGCCTTGTAGCTAGTCCTCTAAAATATACACATGTTAGACTCATCAGCCATGTAGCTAACTCTCAATATATGGACAAGTTGGACTCATCTGCCATGTAGATAGTGCTCTGTATATGGACATGTTGGACTTTTCTGCCATGTAGCTAGAACTCTGTATATGGAATGGTTGCACTACTATGATATGCAGCTAGCTCTCTGTATGTGGACATTTTGGACTCGTCTTCCATGTAGCTAGCTCTCTGTGCATGGATAAGTTTGAATGATCT
>NW_006409087.1:153635-158467 GCF_000296735.1 Chrysochloris asiatica
ATATATATACCTGAATATTAAGATGAAAGCAATTTTCCATTAACTGCCAGTGGCCTCATTTGTTACACTCAGCCCTAGAGGGCCTCGAACCTCTGACTAGTCTTACACGGTCTGCAACAGGCAGCTCTCTGTATATGAACATATTGGACTTCTCTGCCATGTAGATAGCTCTCTGTATATGAACATATTGGACTCATCAGCCATGTAGCCAGCTCTGTGTGTATGAACATGTTGGACTCATCTGCCTTGTTTCGAGCCCTCTAAATATACACATGTTGGACTGACCTGCCATGTAGATAACTCTCAGTATATGGACATGTTGGACTCATCTGCCATGTAGCTAGTACTCTGAGTTTGGAAATATTGAAGTGCTCTGCCATATACCTAGCTCTCTGTAAAACGACATTTTGGACTCGTCTGCCTTGTAGCTAGCTCTCTGTACATGGATATGTTGGACTGATTTGCCTTTTAGGTAGTTCTCTGTATATGAAGTTATTGGACTTCTCTACTATGTAGCTAGCTCTCTGTACATGGACATGTTGGACTCATCAATCATGTCGTCAGCTCTCTGTGTATGAACATGTTGGACTCATCTGCCTTGTAGCTAGCCCTCTAAATATACACATGTTGGATTCCTCTACCATGAAGCTAACTCTCAGTATAGGGATATGTTGGACTCATCTGCCATGTAGCTAGAACTCTGTATATTGAAATCTTGCACTAATCTTCCATGTAGCTAACTCACAGTATATGGACATGTTGGATTCATCATCCAAATAGCTCTAACTCTGTATATGGAAAAGTTGCACTATTCTGCGATGTAACTAACTCTCAGGATATGGACATTTTGGACTCGTCAGCCATGTAGCTAGCTCTCTGTACATGGATATGTTGGACAAATTTGCTATGTAGATAGCTCTCTGTATATGAAGATATTGTAATTGTCTGCCATGTTGCTAGCTCTCAGTATATGGACATGCTGGAATTATTAGCCATGTAGCAAGCTCTCTGTGTGTGAACATGTTGAACTCATCTGCCTTGTAGCTAGCTCTCAATATACTCATATTGGACTCATCTGCCATGTAGCTAACTCTCAGTATATGAACATGTTGGACTCATCTGTCATATAGATAGTACTCTGTATATGGACACGTTGGACTCATCTGCCATGTAGCTAACTCTCAGTATATGAACATGTTGGACTCATCTGTCATATAGATAGTACTCTGTATATGGACACGTTGGACTCATCTGCCATGTAGCTAGAACTCTGTATATGGAAATGTTGCACTATTCTGCCATATAGCTTGCTCTCTGTGTATGGACATTTTTGACACGTCTGCCATGTAGATAGCTCTCTCTGCATGGATATGTTGTACTGATCTGCTGTGTAAGTAGCTCTCTGTATATGAACATATTGGACTTTTCCGCCATGTAGCTAACTGTCTGTATATAGACATGTGGGATTCATCAGCCATGTAGCCAGCGCCATCCATATGAATATGTGGGACTCATCTGCCTTGTAGCTAGCCCTCTATAGATACACATGTTGGATTCATCAGCCATGTAGCCAACTCTCTTTGTATGAACATGTTGGACTCTTCTGCTTTGTAGCTAGTCCTCTAAAATATACACATGTTGGAATCATCAGCCATGTAGCTAACCCTCAGTATATGGACAAGTGGACTCATCTGCCATGTAGATAGTGCTCTGAATATGGACATGTTGGATTCATCTGCCATGTAGATAGTGCTCTGTATATGGACATGTTGGACTACTCTGTCATGTAGCTAGCTCTCAGTATATGGACACGTTGGACTCATATGCCATGTAGCTAGAACTCTGTACATGGAAAGTTTGCACTACTCTACCATGCAGTTGTTGTTGTTGTTGTTAAGTGCCTTCGAGTCGGAGCCGACCCATAGCGACCCTGTACAGGGTTTCCGAGGGTGTAAATCCTTACGGGAGTAGAAAGCCTCATCTTTCTCCCACGGAGCGGCTGGTAGTTTCGAACCACTGACCTTAAGGTTCGCAGCCCGATTCGTAACCACTACGCTACCAGAGCGCCTTGCAGTTAGATCTCTGTATATGTACATTTTGGAGTTGTCTGCCATGTAGCTAGCTCTCTGTGCATGGATATGTTGGAATGATCTGCCATGTAGGTAGCTCGTTGTATCGGAACATATTAGACTTGTCTGCCATGTAGCTATTACTCTGTATAGGGACATGTTGGACTCATTAGCCACGTAGCAAACTCTCTGTGTGTGAACATGTTGGACTCATCTGCCTTGTAGTTAGCTTTGTAAATATACACATGTTAGACTCATCTGCCACGTAGCTAACTCTCAGTATATGGACATGTTGGACTCATCTGCCATGTAGCTAGAAGTCTGTATATGGATATGTTGCACTACTCTCCCATGTAGTTAGCTCTCAGTACATGGACACGATGGACTCATCTACCTTTTAGCTCGAACAGTACATATGGAAATGTTGCATTACTCTACATGTAGCCATCTGTCTGTATATGAACATTTTGGACTTGTTTGACATGTAGCTTGCTCTCTGTACATGGATATGTTCGACTGATGTGCTATGTAGGTATTCTATTTATATGAAGATATTGGACTTCTCTGCTATGTAGCTAGCCCTCTAAATATACACATGTTGGAATCATCTTCCACGTAGCTAACTCCTAGTATATGGATATGTTGCACTCATCTGCCATGTAGCAAGAACTCTGTATATGGAAATCTTGCACTAATCTGCCATGTAGCTAACTCACAGTATATGGACCTGTTGGACTCATCATCCATGTAGCTAGAACTCTGTATATGGAAATGTTTCACTACTCTGCGATGTAACAAACTCTCTGTATACGAACATATTAGACTTGTCTGCCATGTAGCTAGCTCTCTGTATATGGACATGTTAGACTCCTTAGCCATGTAGCAAGCTCTATGTGTGTGAACATGTTGAACTCATCTGCCTTGCAACTAGCTCTGTAAATATACACATGTTGGACTCATCTGCCTTGTCGCTAACTCTTAGTATATTGACATGTTGGACTCATCTGCCATGTAGCTACTACTCTTTATATGGACATGTTTGACAACTCTGCCGTGTAGCCTGCTTTCAATATATGGACAGGTTGGACTCATCTGCCATGTAGCTAGAACTCTGTATATGGAAATTTTGCACTATTCTGACATGTAGCTTGCTCTCCCTATATGGTCATTTTGGACTCATCTGACATGTAGCTAGCTCTCTGTGCATGTATATGTTGTGCTGATCTGCCATGTAAGTAGCTCTCTGTATATGAACATATTGGAATTTTCTGCCATGTATCTACCTCTCTGTATAAGGACATGTTGGACTCATCAGCCATGTAGCCTGCCCTTTGCATAAGAACAAGTTGGACTCAACTGCCTTCTAGCTAGTCCTCTGTATAAACACATGTTGGACTCATCAGCCACGTAGCCAGGTCTCTGTATGAACATGGTGGACTCATCTGCCTTGTAGCTAGTCCTCTGAATATACACATGTTGGACTCATCTGCCATGTAGCTAACTCTCAGTATATGGACATGTTGGACTCCTCTGCCATGTAGACAGTGCTCTGTATATGGACATGATGCACTACTCTGCCATGCAGCTGTTGTTGTTGTTGTTAAGTGCCATCGAGTCTGTTCCGACCCATAGCGACCCTGTACAAGGTTTCCGAGGGTGTAAATCTTTATGTGAGTAGAAAGACTCACCTGTCTCCCGCAGATCGGCTGGTATTTTTGAACCGTTGACCTAAAGGTTCACAGCCCAATTCATAACCACTACGCTACCAGAGCTCTGCAGCTAGCTCTCTGTATATGGACATTTTGGACTCGTCTGCCATGTAGATAGTACTCTGTATATGAAAATGTTGGTCTGCTCTGCCATGTAGCTAGGTCTCTCTATATGGAAATTATGGACTCATCTGCCATGTAGCTTGTTCTCTGTGCCTGGAT
Source organism: Chrysochloris asiatica (assembly GCF_000296735.1). Lineage (NCBI taxonomy): Eukaryota > Metazoa > Chordata > Mammalia > Afrosoricida > Chrysochloridae > Chrysochloris > Chrysochloris asiatica. Next base: position 157,636 of record NW_006409087.1, read on the forward strand.
ATGTTGGACTGATCTGCCGTATAGGTAGCTCTCTGTATATGAACATATTGAACTTGTATGACATTTAGCTAGCTCACTGAATATGGACATATTGGACTCATCAGCCATGTAGCCAGCTCTCACTGTATGAACATGTTGAACTCATCTGCTTTGTAGCTAGTCCTCTATATATACACATGTTGGACTCATCTGTCAATTAGCTAACTCTCAGTATATGGACATGTTGGACTCCTCTGCCATGTAGCTAGTACTCTGGATGTGGACATGTTGGACTACTCTGCCATGTAGCTAGATCTCAGTATATGGAAACGTTGGACTCATCTGCCATGGTGTGAGAACTCTGTATATGGAAATGTTGCACTACTCTGCCATGTAGCTAGTTCAGTGTACATGGATATGTTGAACTGATCTGACATGTAGGTAGCTCTCTGTACATGAGCATATTGGACTTATCTGCCAGGTAGCTATTTCTCAGTGTATGGACATGTTGGACTCAACAACCATGTAGCCAGTTCTCTGTGCATGGTCTTGTTGGATTCATCTGCCTTGTTATTAGCTCTCTAAATATGCACATGTTGGACTCATCTGCCATGTAGATAACTCTCACTATAGGGACATGTTGGTCTCATCTTCCATGTAGCTAGAACTCTGTATATGGAAATGTTGCAATACTCTGCCATGTAGCTATCTCTCTGTATATGGACATGATGGACTCATCTGTCTTGTAATTAGAACACTATATATGGAAATGTTGCATTACTCTACCATGTAGCCATCTCTCTGTATATGAACATTTTGGACTCGTTTGACATGTAGCTTGCTCTCTGTACAT
>NW_006409087.1:158567-178909 GCF_000296735.1 Chrysochloris asiatica
TTTTGGACTCGTTTGACATGTAGCTTGCTCTCTGTACATGGATATGTTGAACTGATCTGTTATGTAGGTATTCTATGTATATGAAGATATTGGACTTCTCTGTCATATAACTAGCCCTCTAAATATACACATTTTGGACTCATCTGCTACATAGCTAACTCCCAGTGTTTGGATATGTTGTATTCATCTGCCACGTAGCTAGAACACTGTATATGGAACTGTTGCATTACTGTGCCATGTAGCTATCTCTCTGTATATGGACATTTTTGGACTCGTTTGACATGTAGCTTGCTCTCTGTACATGGATATGTTGAACTCATCTGCTATGTAAGTATTCTATGTATATGAAGATATTGGACTTCTCTGCCATATAACTAGCCCTCTAAATATACACATTTTGGACTCATCTGCTACATAGCTAACTCCCAGTGTTTGGATATGTTGTATTAATCTGCCATGTAGCTATCTCTCTGTATATGGACATTTTTGGACTCGTTTGACATGTAGCTTGCTCTCTGTTCATGGATATGTTGGACTCATCTGCTATGTAAGTATTCTATGTATATGAAGATATTGGACTTCTCTGCCATGTAGCTAGCCCTCTAAATATACACATGTTGGACTTATCTGCCACGTAGCTAACTCCCAGTATATGGATATGTTGTACCCATCTGCCATGGACCTAGACCTCTGTATATGGAAATGTTGAACTACTCTGTGATGTAACTAACTTTCTTGATATGGACATTTTGCATTCGTCGGTCATGTAGCTAGCTCTCTGTACATGGATATGTTGGCCTGATCTGCTATGTAGATAGCTCTCTGTATATGAAGTTATTAGACTTGTCTGCCATGTTGCTAGCTCTAAGTATATACAAATGTTGGACTCATTAGCCCTGTAGGAAACTGTCTGTGTGTCAACATGTTGAACTCATCTGCTTTGTAGCCAGCTCTCTCTGTATGAACATGTTGGACTCATCTGCCATGTAGCTAAATCTCTGTATATGGACACGTTGGACTCATCTGCCATGTATCTAGAACTCTGTATATGGAAATTTTGCACTATTCTGCCATGTAACTCGCTCTCTCTATATGGACATTTTGGACTCATCTGCCATGTAGCTAGCTCTCTTTGCATGAATATGTTGGACTGATGTGCCATGTAAGAAGCTCTCTGTATATGATCATACTGGACTCTTCTGCCATTTAGCTAACTCTCTGTATACGGACATGTGAGTCTCATCAGCAATGTAGCCAGCTCTCTCCATATGAACATGTTGGACTCATCTGCCTTCTAGCTAGTCCTCTGTATATACACATGTTAGATTCATCAGCCATGTAACCAGCTCTCTGTATGAACATGTTGGATTCATCTGTCTTGTAGCTAGTCCTCTGAATATACACATGTTCGACTCATCTGTCTTGTAGCTAACTCTCAGTATATGGACATTTTGGACTCATCTGCTATGTAGATAGTTCTCTGTGTATAGACATGTTGCACGACTCGGCCATGCAGCTAGCTCTCTGTATATGGGCATTTGGACTTTTCTGCCATGTAGTTAGCTCTCTGTGCATGGTTATGTTGGACTGATCTGCCATGTAGGTAGCTGTCTTTGTACGAACGTATTGGAATTGTCTTCCATGTAGCTAGCTCTCTGTATATGAACATGTTGGACTCATCAGTCTTGCAGCCGGCTTTCTCTGTATAAACATGTTAGACTCATCTGCCTTGTAGCTAGTCATCTATATATACACATGTTGGACTAATCAGCCATGTAGCCAGGTCTCTCTCTATGAACATATTGGATTCATCTGCCTTGTAGCTTGTTGTTGTTATTGTTGTTGTTAAGTGCCTTCGAGTAGGTTCCGACCCATAGCAACCCTGTACAGGGTTTCTGAGGGTGTAAATCTTTACTGGAGTAGAAAGCCTCATCTTTCACCCACGGAGCTGCTGGTAGTTTCAAACCGCTGACCTTAAGGTTCGCAGCCCAATTCGTAACCACTACGCTACCAGAGCTAGTTAGTCCTCTATATATACACATGTTTGACTCATCTGCCATGTAGCTAACTCTCAGTATATGAACATGTTGGACTCATCTGCCATGTAGCTAGAAATCTGTATATGAATATGTTGGACTACTCCAACATGTAGTTAGCTTTTTCATATGGAAATTTTGGACTCATCTGCCATGTAGGTTGCTCTCTGTTCCTGAATATGTTGGACTGATCTGACATGTAGGTAGCTCTTTGTATATGAACATATTGGACTTGTCTGCCATTTAGCTAGCTCTCTGTATATGGACATGTTGGACTCATTAGCCATGTAGCCATTTCTCACTGTATGAACATGTTGAACTCATCTTCCTTGTATCTAGTCCTCTATATATACACATGTTGGACTCATCTGCCATGTAGCTATCTCTCAGTATATGGACATGCTGGACTCATCTGCCATGTAACTAGTACTCTGTATATGGATATGTTGGACTACTCTGCCATGTAGCTCAATTTCAGTATATGGACATGTTGGACTCATCTGCCATGTAGCTAGAACTCTGTATATGGACATGTTGGACTACTCTGCCATTTAGCTAGCTCTCAGTATATGCATACGTTGGAATCATCTGCCATGTAGCTAGAAGTCTGTATATGGAAATGTTGCACTATTCTGCCATGTAGCTATCTCTGTGTATATGGCTATTTTGGAATCATTTGACCTGTTGCTAGCTCTCTGTACTTGGATTTGTTGGACTCATCTGCTGTGTAGGTATTCTATGTATATGAAGATATTGTACTTCTCTGCCATGTAGCTAGCCTTCTAAATATACACCTGTTGGACTCATTTGCCACGTAGCTAACTCCCAGTATATGGACATTTTGGACACATCTGCCATGTAAGTAGAACTTGGTATATGGAACTGTTGCACTACTATGCCATTTACCTAATTCACAGCATATGGACATGTTGGATTTATCAGCCATTTAGCTAGAACTCTATATATCGAAATGTTACATTACTCTGCGAAGTAACTAACTCTCTGGATATGGACATTTTGAACTTGTCGACCATGTAGCTAGCTCTCTGTACATGGATATGTTGGACTGATCTGCTATATAGATAGCTCTCTGTATATGAAGATATTGGACTTGTTTGTCATGTTGTTAGCTCTCGGTACATGGACATGTTGGACTCATTAGCCATGTAGCAGCTCTCTGTGTGTGAACATGTTGAACTCATCTGCCTTGTAGGTAGCTATCTAAATATACACATTTTGGACTCATCCGCCACATAGCTAAACTCAGTATATGGACATGTTGGAATCATCTGTCATGTAGCTAGTTCTTTGTTTATGGACATGTTTGAAAACTCTGCCATGTAGCCTGCTTTCAGTATATGGACACGTTGGACTCATCTGCCATGTAGCTAGATCTCTGTATATGGAAATCTTGCACTATTTTGCCATGTAGCTCGCTCTCTGTATATGGACATTTTGGACTCTTCTGCCATGTAGCTAGAACTCTGTATATGGAAATGTTGCACTACTCTGCCATGTTGTCAGCTCTCTGTATATGGAAATTTGGGCTCATCTGCCATGTATCTACCTCTCTGTGCATGGATACGTTGACCTGATCTGCCATGTAGGTAGTTCCTTGTAAATGACCATATTGGGCTTGCCTGCCATGTAGCTAGCTCTCAGTATATGGACATGTGGACTCATCAGTCATGTAGCCAGCTTTCTCTGTATGAACATGTTGGACTCATCTGCCTTGTAGCTAGTCCTCTATATATACACACATTAGACTCATCTGCCATGTAGCTAAATCTCAGTATATGGACATGTTGTGCTCATCTGCCATGTTCCTAATTCTATGTATATGAACATGATGGACTACTCTGCCATGTAGCTAGTTCTCAGTATATGGACACGTTCGACTCATCTGCCATGTTCCTTGAACTCTGTATATGGAAATGTAGCACTACTCAACCATGAAGCTAGCTCTCAGTATATGGACATTTTGCAGTCGTGTGTCCTGTAGCTAGCTCTCAGTGCATGGATAGGTTGGACTGATCTGTCTGCCACGTTGGTAGCTCTCTGTATGAGAACATATTAGACTTGTCTGCAATTTTGGAAGCTCTCAGTATATGGATATGTTGGATTCATCAGCCATGAAGTCAGCTCTCAGTGTATAATCATGTTCGACTCATCTTCCTTGATGCTTGCCCTATAAATGTGCACTTTTTGGTCTCATCTGCCATGTAGCTAACTCTCAATATATGGACATGTTGGTCTCATTTGACATGTAGCTAATACTCTGTTTGTGGACATATTGGACTACTCTGCCACGTAGCTAACGCTCAATATATGGACACGTTGGACTCATCTGCCATGTACCTAGAACTCTGTGTATGGAAATGTTGCACTACTCTGCCATGTAGCTAGCTCTCTGTATATGGACATTTTGGTGTCTTCTGCCATGTAGCTAGCTCTCTGTGCATGGATATGTTGGACTGATCTGCCATGTAGGTAGCTCTCTGTATATGAACATATTGGACTTGTCTGCCATGTAAATAGCTCTCTTTATATGGACATGTTGGACTCATCATCCCTGTAGCCAGCTCTCTCTGTATCAACATGTTGGACTCATCTGCCTTGTAGCTAGTACTCTTTATATGGACATGTTGTAATACTCTGCCATGAATCTAGTTTCCAGGATATGGATACGTTGGACTCATCTGCCATGTACCTAGAACTCTATATATGAAAATGTTGCAGTGCCCTGCCATGTGGCTAGCTCTAGGTATATGGACATGTTGGACTCATCTTGCCATGTAGCTAGTACTTTGTATATGGACATGTTGGACTATTCTGCCATGATTCTAGCTCTCAGTACATAGACATGTTGGACTCATCTGCCATGTATCTAGTACTCTGTATATGGAAATATTGCACTATTCTGCCATGTAGCTAACTCTCTGTATATGGACATTTTGTACTCGCTTGCCATGTAGCTAGCTCTCTGTGCATGGATATGTTGGGCTCGTCAGCCATGTAAGTAACACTCTGTATATGACCATATTGGAATTGTCTATCATGTAGCTAACTCTCAGTATGTCTACATTTTGGAATCATCACCCATGTAGCCAACTCTTTCTGTGTGAACATGTTGGACTCATCTGACTTATAACAATTCCTCTATATATACTGATTTGGACTCGTCTGCCATGTAGCTAACTCTCAGTATATGGACATGTTGGACTCATCTGCTATGTAGCTAGTACTCTATATATGGACATGTTCGATTGCTCTGCCATTTATCTACCTCTCAGTATATAGACACGTTGAAGTCATTAGCCATGTAGCTAGATCTCTGTATATAGAAATGTTGCACTACTCTGCCATGTAGCTAGCTGTCTGTATAAGGACATTTTTTACTCGTCTGCCATGTAGCTAACTCTCAATGCATGGATATGTTGGACTGATCTGCCATGCAGGTAGCTCTCTGTATGTGAACATATGGGACTTGTCTGCCATGGAAATAGCTCTCTGTATATGGACATGTTGGACTCATCTGCCATATATCTCACTCTCAGTATATGGACATGTTGGACTGGTCTACAATGTAGCTAGCTCTCTGTGCATGCATATGTTGGAGTGATCTGCCATGTAGGAAGTTCTCTGAATGTGAACATGTTAGATTTGTCTGCCATGTAGCGAGCTCTCTGTATATGGACATATTAGGCTCATCAGCCATGTAGCCAGCTCTCTCTGTATGAACATGTTATATTCATCTTCCTTGTAGCTAGCCCTCTCTATATATGCATGTTGGACACATCTGCCATGTAGCTGACTCTCAGTATATGGACATGTTGAATTCAACTGCCATGTTCCTACTACTCTGTATATTGACATGTTGGACTCATCTGTCATGTAGCAAGAGATCTGTATATGGAAATGTTGCAGTACTCTGCCATGGAGCTAGCTCACTGTATGTGGACATTTTGGATTTCTCTGCCATGTAGCTAGCTCTCTATGTATGGATATATTGGACTAATCTAACAAGTAGTTAGCTCACTGTGTATGAACATATTGAAATTGTCTACCATGAAGCTAGCTCTCTGTATATGGACATTTTGGACTCTTCTGCCATGTGGCAAGCTCTCTGTGCATGGATATGATGGACTAATCTGCCATGGAGTTAGCTCTCTGTATATGAACGTATTGGACTTGTGTGCCATGTAGCTTGCTCTCTATATATGGACATGTTCTACTCATCTGACATGTAACTAGTACTCTGTATATGGACATGATGCACTACTCTGCCATGTAGCTAGCTCTCAATATATGGACATGTTGGCCTCATCTGCCTTGGATCTAGAACTATGTATATGGAAATGTGGCACTCCTCTGCCATGTTGCTACCTCTGTGTATATGGACATTTTGGACTCATCTGCCATATAGCTAGCTCTTTGTGCGTGGATATGTTGGACTGATCTGACATATAGGTATCTCTCTGAATATGAACATATTAGACTTGTCTGCCATGTAGCTAGCTCTCCGTATATAAACATGTTAGACTCATCAGCCATGTATCCAGTTCTCTGTATTAACCTATTGGATTTATCTGTCTTGTAGTTAGCCCTCTATATATACGCATGTTGGAATCATCTGCCATGTAGCTAACTCTCAGTATATGGACATGTTAGACACATCTGCCAGGTAGCTAGTACTCTGTACATGGATATGTTGGACTACTCTGTCATGAGGCTAGCTTACAGTATATGGATATGTTGGACTCATCAGCCACGTAGTCAGCTCTCTCTGTATGAATATTTTGGTCTCTGGATGAACATGTACTTATGTGCCTTATAGATAGCCCTCTAAATATACACATGTTGGAATCATCTGCCATGTAACTAGAACTCTGTATATGAAAATGTTGCACTACTCTTCCCGTAGCTAGCTCGCTGTATATGGACATGTTGGACTCATCTGCCATGTAGCTAGTATTCTGTATGTGGACATGTTTGACAACTCTGCCATGTAGCTAATTCTCAGTATTTGAACTCTGTATATGGAAATGTTGCACTACTCTGCCATGGAACTAGCTCTCTGTATATGGACATTTTGGACTTGTCTGCCATGTGGAAAGCTCAGTGTGCATGGGTATGATGGACTAATCTGCCATGGAGTTAGTTCTCTGTATATGAACATATTGGACTTGTGTACCATGTACCTAGCTCTCTGTATATGGAAATGTTAGACTTGTCTGCCATGTAGCTCGTTCTTTGTGCATGGATAAGTTGGAATGATCTGCCATGTAGGTAGTTCTCTGTATACTAACATATTGGACTTGCCTGACATGGAGGTTGCTCTCAGTATATTGACATGTTGGACTCCTCACCCATGTAGTCAGCTCTCTCTGTATGAACAAGTGTGACTCATCTGCCTTGTAGCTAACTCTCAGTTTATGTACTTGTTGAACTCTTCTGCCATGTAGCTTTTACTCTGTATATAGACATGTTGGTATACTCTGCCATGAAGCTAACTCTCAGTACATGAACACGTTGGATTCATCTGCCATGTAGCTAGAACTCTTCATATGGAAATGTTGCACTACACTGCCATGCAGCTAGCTCTCTGTGTGTAGATATTTTGGACTCGTCTGCCACGTAGCTAGCTCTGTGTGCATGGATATGTTGGACTGATCTGCCATGTAGGTAGCTCTCTATATATGAACATATTGGACGTTTCTGCTATGTACCTAGATCTCTGTATATGGACATTTTTAAGTCATCAGCCATGTAGCCAGCTCTCTCTGTATGAACAAGTGTGACTCATCTGCCTTGTAGCTAGTCCTCTATATATGCAAATGTTGGACCCATCTGCCATGTAGCTAACTCTCAGTATATGGACATGTTGGTCTCATCCCCCATGTAGTTAGTACTCTGTATATGGACATGTTGGACTACTCTGCCATGTAGCTAGCTCTCAGTATGTGGACATGTTGGACATGTAGTTAGAAATCTGTATATCGAAATGTTGTGCTACCATGTAGCTAGAAATATGTATATGGAAATTTTGTGCTACTGTGCCATTTAGCTAGCTCTCTGTATATGGATATTTTGGACTCGTCTGCCTTGTAGCTAGCTCTCCGTGCATGGATATGTTGGACTGATCTGCCATGTAGGTAGTTCTTTGTATATGAACATATTGGACTTTTCTGCCATGTAGCTAGCTCTCTGTATATGGACATGTTGTACACATCTGCCATGTATCTAGGACCCTGTATATGGAAATGTTGCACTATTCTGCCATGTAGCTAGCTCTCTGCATATGGAAATTTTGGACTCGTCTGCCATGTATCTAGCTTTCTGTGCATGCTTATGATGGACTGATCTGATATGTAAGTAACTCTCTGTTTATGAACATATTGGAATTGTCTGCCATGTAGCTAGCTCTCTGTATATGAACATATTGGACTTGTCTGCAATGTACCTAGCTCTCTGTGCATGGATAGGTTAGACTGGTCTGCCATGTAGGTAGCTCTCTGTATATGAACATGTTGGACTTGTCTACCATGGGGCAAGCTCTCAGTGCGTGGACATCTTAGACTCATCTGCCATGTAGCTGGAATTCTGTATAAGGAAATGTTGCACTACTCTACAAGGACATTTTGTATTCGTCTGCTATTTGGCTAGCTCTCCGTACATGGATATGTTAGATTGATGTGCCATGTAGGTAACTATCTGTATATGAACATATTGGACTTGTATTTCATGTAGCTAGCTCTGTGGATATGAACATGTTGCACTCAAGAGCCATGTATCCAGGTTTCTATGTATGAATCTGTTGGACTCATCTGATGTGTTGCTAGCCTTCTAATTATACACATGTTGGACTCATCTGCCATGTAGATAATTCTCAATATATGAACATGTTTGACTCATCTGCCATGTAGACAGCTCTCTGTGTATGAACAGGTTGGGCTCATCTGCCTTGTAGCTAGCCCTCTAAATATACACATCTTGGACTCATCCGTCATGTAGCTAACTCTCATTATATGGACATTTTGGGCTCATCTACCATGTACCTAGTACTCTGTATATTACTTAAGTTGGACTATTCTGCCATATAGCTAGCTGTCAGTAAATGGACACGTTGAAGTCATCTGCCATGTAGCTAGGTCTCTGTATATGGAAATGTTGCACTATTCTGCCATATAGCTGTCGCTCTGTATATAGAAATTTTGGACTCGTCTGCATGTAGCTAGCTCTCTGTGCATTGATATGTTCGACTGAAATGCCATGTAGGTAGCTCTCTGTATATGTACATATTGTACTTGTCTGCAATGTAGCTATCTCTCAGTATATGGACACATTGGATTCATCTGCCATGTAGCTAGAACTTTGTATCTGGAAATTTTGCACTGCTCTGCCATGTATCTTGCTCACTCTATAGGGACATTTTGGATTTGTCTTCAATGTAGCTAGCTCTCAGCATATCATCAGCGATGTAGCCAGCTCTCTGTGTATGAACATGTTGGACTCATCTGCCTTGTAGGTAGTCCTCTATATACACACATGTTGGACTCATCTGCCATATAGCTAACTCTCAGTTTATGGACATATGGGACTCATCAGCCATGTAGATAGTACTCTGTATATGGACCTGCTAGAGTACTCTACCATGTAGCTAACTCTCATTTTATGAACACGTTGGACACATCTGCCAAGTAGCTAGAACTCTGTATAAGAAAATGTTGCTCTACATTGCCATGTTGCTAGCTCTCTGTATATGGACATTTTGGACTGGTCTAACATGTGGCTAACTCTCTATACATGGATATGTTGATCTGATCTGACTTGTAGGTATCTATCTGTATATGGCTCATCTGCCAAGTAGCTAACTCTCAGTATATGGACACGTTGAAATCATCAGCCATGTAGCTTGAACCCTGTATATGGAAATATGGCACTACTCTGCCATGTAGCTAAAACTCTGTATATGGACAGTTTGGAATTGTCTGTCACATAGCCAGCTCTCTGTGCATGGATATATTGGATTGATCTGCCATGTAGGTAGCTCTCTGTATATGAACCTATTTGACTTGTCTGCCATATAGCTAGCTCTCTGTATACGGAAATGTTGGACTCCTCAGACATGTAGACAGCTCTCTTTGTATGAAGATGTTGGACGCATCTACCTTGCAGCTAGTCCTTTGTATATGCACATGTTGGACTCGTCTGTCATGTAGCTAACTCTCAGTATATGGACATGTTGGACTCATCTGCCATGAAGCCAGCTCTCTCTGCATGAACATGTTGGACTCTTCTGCCTTTTAGCTCGTCCTCTATATATACACATGTTTGATTCATATACCAAATGGCTAACTCTCAGTATATTGACATGATGGTCTCATCTGCCATATAGCTAGTACTCTGTATATGGATATGTTGGACTACTCTACCATGTAGCTAGCTCTCAGTATATGGACGCATTGGACTCCTCTGCCATGTAGCTAGAACTCTGTATATGGAAATGTTGCACTATTCTGCCATGTAGGTAGCTCTCTATATATGGACATTCTGGACTCGTCTGCCATGTAGCTAGCTCTCTGTGCATGGATTTTGTTAGATTGATCTGCCATATAGGTAACTATTTGTATATGAACATATTGGACTTGTATTCCATGTAGCTAGCTCTGTGGATATGAACATGTTGCACTCAACAGGCATGTATCCAGCTTTCTATATATGAAACTGTTGGACTCATCTGACTTGTAGCTAGCCTTCTAAATATACACATGTTGGACTCATCTGCCATGTAGACAACTCTCTGTGTATGACCAGGTTGGGCTCATCTGCCTTGTAGCTAGCCCTCTAAATATACACATGTTGGACTCATCTGTCATGTAGCTAACTCTCATTATATGAACATGTTGGACTCATCTGCCATGTACCTAGTACTCTGTATATTACTTAAGTTGGACTACTCTGCCATGTAGCTAGATATCATTATATGGACACGTTGAAGTCCTCTGCCATGTAGCTAGGTCTCTGTAAATGGAAATGTTACACTACTCTGCCATATAGCTGTCGCTCTGTATATGGACATTTTGGACTCGTCTTCATGTAGCTAGCTCTCTGTGCATTGATATGTTCGACTGATATGCCATGTAGGTAGCTCTCTGTATATGAACATATTGTACTTGTCTAACATGTAGCTAGCTCTCTGTATATGGATATTTTGTACTCATCAGCCATGTAACCAGCTCTCTGTGTATGAACATATTGGATTTGTCTGCCATGTAGCTATCTCTCTGTATATGGACATGTTGGGTTACTCTGCCATGTAGCTAGAACTCTGTATATGGAAATGTTGCACTACTCTGTCATGTATCTGTCTCTCTGTATATGGACAACTTGGACTCGTCTGCCATGTAGCTAGCTCTCTGTGCATGGATATGTTGGACATATCTGCCATGTAGGTAGCTCTCTGTATATGAACATATTGGACCATTCTGTCATGTTGCCAGCTCTCTGTGAATGAACATGTTGGACTCATCTGCCATGGGGCTAGGTCTCTGTATATGGAAATGTTGCACTACTCTGCCATGTAGCTAGCTCTCTGCATATGGACATGTTGGACTCGTCTGCCATGTAGCTAGCTCTCAGTGCATGGATAGGTTGTACTGATCTGCCATGTAGGTAGGTATCTATTAAGGACATATTGGACTTTTCTGCCATGGGCCAAGCTCTCAGTATATGGACATGTTGGACTCATCAGCCATGTAGGCAGCTCTCCATCTATGAACCTGTTGGAGAAATTTGCATTGTTGCTAGCCCACTATATATACGCATGTTGGACTCATCTGCCATGTAGCTAAATCTCAGTATATGGACATGTTGGAATCATCAGCCATGTAGTTTGCTCTCTGTGTACAAACATGTTTGAATCATCTGCCTTGTAGCTTGCCCTCTATATATACGCATGTTGGATTCATCTGCCATGTAGCTAACTCTCAATATATGGACATATTGGACTCATCTGGATATGGACAGGTTGGATTACTCTGCCATGTAGTTATCTCTCAGAATATGTACACGTTGGACTAATCTGTACCTAGAACTCTGTATATGGAAATGTTGCACTGCTGTGCCATGTATTTAGATCACTCTATAGGGACATTTTGGACTTGTCTGCCATGTAGCTAGTTCTCTGTATATGGACATTTTGTAGTCGTCTAGCATGTGGCTAACTCTCTGTACATGGATATGTTGAACTGATCTGCTGTATAGTTATCTCTCTGTATATGAACATATTGGACATTTCTGCCATATTGCTAGGTCTGAGTATATGGACCTGTTGGACTCATAAGCCATGTAATTCGTTCTCTGTGTATGAATATGTTGCACCCTACTGCTTTGTATTTAGACCTCTAAATATACACAATGTGTGACTCATCTGCCACATAGCTAGTACTCTCTATATGGACATGTTGGTCTACTCTGCCATGTAGCTAGCTCTCAGTATATGGACACGTTGGACTCATCTGCCATGCAGCTACAACACTGTATATGGAAATGTTGCACTACACTGCCATGTAGTTAGGTTTCTGTATATGGACATGTTGGAGTCATCAGCCATGTAGCCACCTCTTTCTGTATGGACATGTTTGACTAAACTGAAATGTAGCTAGCCCTATAAATATACACATGTTGAACTCATCTGCCATGTAGTTAACTCACAGTATATGGACATGATGGACTCATCTGCCTTACAGCTAGAACTCTGTATATGGAAATGTTGCATTACTCTGCCATGTAGCTAGTTCTCTGTATATTGACACATTGGACTCATCTGCCATGTAACTTGAACTCTGTATATGGATATGTTGCACGACTCTGCCGTGAAGCTAGCTTTCTTTATATGGACATGTTGGACTCATCTGCCATGTAGCTAGCTCTTATTATATGGACATATTGGACTCATCTGCCATGTAGCTAGAACTCTGTATATGGAAATGTTGCACTACTCTGCCATATACACAGCTCTCTGTATATGGACTTGTTGGACTCTTATGTCATGTAGCTAGCACTCTGTATATGGAAAGTTTGTTCTACTCTGCCATGTAGTTAGCTCTCTGCATGTGGACATTTTGGACTCATCTTCCTTGTAGCTAGCTCTCTGTGCATGGATCTGTTGGAGTGATCTGCCATGTAGGTAACTCTCTGTATCTGAACCTATTGGAATTGTCTGCCATGTAGCAAACTCTCAGTATGTGGACATGTTAGACTCATCATCCATATACACATCTCTTTGTGTATGAACATGTTGGACTCATCTGCCTTGTAAAGAGCCCTCTGATTATGCACATGTTGGGCACATCTGCCATGTAGCTTACTCTCAGTATATGGATAGGTTGGACACATCTGTCGTGTAGCTAGTACTCTGTTAGACTCATCTGCCATGTACATAGCTCTCATTATATGGAAACGTTGGACTCATATGCCATGTAGCTAGAACTCTGTATATGGTAATATTGTACTATTCTGTCATGTACTTAGCTATTTTTATATGAACATATTGGACTTATCTTCCATGTAGCTAGCTCTCTGTGTATGTACATGTTGGAATCATTAGCAATGTAGCCATCTCTCTCTGTATGAACATGTTGGACTCATCTGCCTTGGTGATAGTACTCTATATATACACATGTTGGACTCATTTGCCTTAAAGCTAACTCTCAGTATATGGCCATGTTGGACTCTTCTGTCATGTAGTTAGTACTCTGTATATGCACATGTTAGACTACTCGACCATATAGCTGGCATTCCGTATATGGACACGTTGGACCATTTTCCATGGAGCTAGAGCTCAGTAAGTCTCTGTATATGGACATTTTGTACTCCTCTGTCATGAAGCTAGCTCTCAGTATATGGACATGTTGGACTCAACAGCCATGTATCTAGCTCTCAGTATATGGACATGTTGGACTCATCTGCCTTGTAGCTTGTCCTCTACATATACACATGGTGGACACATCTACCATGTAGCTTACTCTCATTATATGGACATATTGGACTCATCTGCCATATAGCTAGTACTCTGTTTATGAACATGTTGGACTCATCTGCCATGTGGATAGCTCTCAGTATATGGACACGATGGACTAATCTGCCATGTAGCTAGAACTCTATATGTGGTAATGTTGCACTACACTGTCATGTAGCTCACTCTCTGTATATGAACATATTGGACTTGTCTGCCATGTAGCTAGCTCTCTGTATATGGAAATGTTGGACGCCTCAGACATATAGCCAGCTCTCTGTGTATAAAGATGATGGATTCACCTGCCATGTAGCTAAATCTCAGAATATGGACATGTTGGACTCATCTGCGATGTAGCTAGTACTCTGTATATGGATATGTTTGACTTCTCTTCCTTGTAGCTAGCTCTCTGTATATGTACACGTTGGACTCATCTGTCATGGAGCTAGAACTCTGTATAATGAAATGTGTCACTACTCTTTAATGTTGCTAGCTCTGTGTATATGGATATATTGGACTCCTCTGCTATGGACATAGCTCTCTGTGCATGGACATGTTGGACTGATCTGCCATGTATGTAGTTCTCTGTATATGGATATGTTGGACTTGTGTGGCATGTAGCTACAACTTTGTATATGTGTATATTGTACTCATAAGCCATGTAGCCAGGTCTCCCTGCATGAACATTTTGGACTCATCTGCATTGTAGCTAGTCCTCTATATATACACATATTGGACTCATCAGCCATGTAGCTATATCTCAATATATGGACATGTTGGACTCATCTGCCATGTAGCTAATACTCTGTATATGGACATGTTGGACTTCTCTGTCATGTAGCTAGCTCTTATTATAAGGACACGTTGGACTCAACAGCCATGGAGCCAGAACTCTGTATATGGAAATGTGGCAAAACTCTGCCGTGTTGCTAGCTCTGTGTATATGGACATATTGGACTCATCTGCCATGTATCTAGCCCTCTGTGCATGAATATGTCGGACTGATCTGCCATGTAGGTAGCTCTCTGTATATGAACATGTTGGACTTGTCTGTTTGTCATGTAGCTCGATTTTTGTATATGGGTCTGTTGGACTCATCAGCCATTTATCCAGCTCTCTCTGTATGAACATATTGGACTTAAATGCCTTGTAGCTAGTCCCCTTTATATACACATGTTGGACTCATCTTCCATGTAGCTAAATCTCAATATATGGACATGTTGGACTTCTCTGCTATGTAGCTAGCTCTCAGCATATGGACACAATGGGCTCATCTGCCATGTAGCTAGAGCTCTGTATATGGAAATGTTGCACTACACTGCCATGTAGCTAGATCTCTGTATATGGACATGTTGGACTCATCAACCATGGAGCCAGCTCTCTCTGTATTAACTCATTGGACTCATCTATCATGTAGCTACCTCTCAGTATATAGACACGATGGACTAATCTGTCATGTAGCTAACACTCTGTATAGGGAAATTTTGCCCTTTTATGCCATTTAGCTAGCTCTCTGTATATGGGCATTTTGGAATCATCTGTCATGTTGTTACCTCTTTCTACATGGATATGTTGAAGTGATCTGCCATGTAGGCCGCTCCCTGTATATGAACATATTGGGGTTGACATCCATGTAGCTAGTTCTCAGAATATCAACATGTTGGACTCATCAGCCATATAACCAACTCTCTGTGTATGAATATGTGTTAGTCATCTACCTTGTAACTAGCTCTCGAAATGTACAGATGTTGGACTCATCTTCCATGTAGATAGTCCTCTTTATATACACATGTTGGACTCATCTGCCATGTAGCTAACTCTCAGTATATGGACTTGTTGGACTCATCTGCCATGTACTAGTACTCTGTATATGGACATGTAGGACTTTGCTGCCATGTATCTAGCTCTCAGTATATGGACACGTTGGAATAATTTGCAATGGAGCTAGAATTCTCTAAATGGAAATGTGACACTACTCTACCGTGTTGCTAGCTCTATGTGTACAGACATATTGGACTCATCTGCCATGTAGCAAGCTCTCTGTACATGGATATGTTGTACTGATCTGCCATGTAGATATCTCTCTGAATATGAACATGTTGGACTTGTCTGACATGTAGCTAGATCTCTGTATATGGATATGTTGATCTCATCAGCCTTATAGGCAGCTCTCTCTGCATGAACATGTTGGACTCATCTGCCTTGTAGCTAAACCTCTGCATGAACATGTTGGACTCATCTGCCTTGTAGCTAAACCTCTATAGATACACATGTTGGACTCATCTGCCATGTAGCTAATTCTCAATATATGGACATGTTGGAATCATGTTGGAATCATCTGTCATGTAGCTAGTACTCTGTATATGGACATGTTGGACTTCTCTCCCCATGTAGCTAGCTCTCAGTTTATGGACACATTGCACTCTGCAGCCATGGAACTAGAACTCAGTATATGGAAATGTGGTTCTACTCTGCCATGATTCTAGCTCTGTGTATTTGGACATATTGGACTCGTTTGCTATGTAGCTAACTCTCTGTGCATGGATAAGTTGGACTGATCTGCAATGTAGGTAGCTTTCTGTGTATGAACATGTTGGACTTGTGTGTCATATAGATAGATCTATGTATATGGATATGTTGGACTATTCAGCCATGTAACTAGCTCTTTCTGAATGAACATGTTGGACTCATCTGCCTTGTATCACATGCTGGACTCATCTGCCATGTAGCTATATCTCAGTATATGAACATGTTGGACTCAATTGACATGTAGCTAGTACTCTGAATATGGACATGTTGGACTTCTCTGCCATGTAGTTAGCTCTCAGTATATGGACACGTTGGATTCAACTGCCATGTAGCTAGTAGTCTGTATATGGAAATGGTGCACTTCTCTGCCATGTGACTACCTCTCTGAATATGGACATTTTGGACTGGTCTGCCATGGATATGTTGAATTGATTTGCCATGTAGGGGGCTCTCTGTATATGAACATTTGTACTTTTCTGCCATGTAGCTAGCTCTCCATATATGGACTTGTTGAATTCATCAGCCATGTAGCTAGCTCTCTGTGTATGAACATGAAAGACTTTGTAGCAAGCCCTCTAAATATACACATTTGGATACATCTGTCATGTAGCTAACTCTCAGTATATGGACATGTTGGAATCATCTGCCTTGTAGCCAGTACTCTATATAAACACATATTGGAGTCATCTGCCATGTAGCTAAATCTCATTATATGGGCATGTTGGAGTCATCTTCTATGTAGCTAGTACTCTGTATATGGACATGATGGACTTCTCTGCCATGTAGATAGCTCTCAGTATATGGACACGTTGGGCTCATCTGCCAAGGAGTTAGATCTCGGTATATCGAAATGTGGCACTACTCTGCCGTGTTTCTAGCTCTGTTTATATGGACATATTGGACTCGTCTGCCTTGTAGCTAGCTATCTGTGCATGGATTTATTGGACTGATGTGCCATATAGGTAGCTCTCTGTATCTGAACACGTTGGACTTGCCTGCCATGTAGCTAGCTCTCAGTATATGGACATGTTGAATTCATCAGCCATGTAACTAGCTCTCTTTGTATGATCATATTAGACTCATCTGCTTTGTAGCTAGTCCTCTAAATATAAACATTTGGACACATATGCCATGCAGCTAACTCTCATTATATGGACACATTGGACTCTTCTGCCATGTAGCTAGAATTCTGTATATGGAAACGATGCATTACTCTGCCATGTAACTAGCACGCTGTATATGGACATTTTGGACACGTCTGCCAAGTAGCTAACTCTCTGTGCAAAGATATGTTGAACTGATCTGCCATGCAGGTAGCTCTCTGTATATGAACATGTTGGACTTGTGTGCCATGTAGATAAACCTCTGTATATGGATATGCTGGACTCATCATCCATTTAGCCAGCTCTCTCTGCATGAAAATGTTGGACTCATATGCCTTGTAACTAGTCCTCTCTATATGCACATGTTGAACTCATCTGCCATGTAGCTAAATCTCTATATATGGACATGTTAGACTCATCGGCCATGTAGCTAGTACTCTGTATATGGACATGTTGGACTTCTCTGCAAAGTAGCTAGCTTTCAATTTATGGACATGTTGGACTCATCTTCTATGGAGCTATAACACTGTATATGGAAATGAGGCAGTACTGTGCTGTGTTGTTACCTCTGTGTATATGGACATATTGAACTCGTGTGCCTTGTAGCTAATTCACTGTTCATGGATATGTTGGACTGATCTGCCATGTAGGTAGCTCTCTTTATATGAACACGTTGGACTTGCCTGCCTTGTAGCTAGTTCTCAGTATATGGACATGTTGAATTTATCAGCCATGTAGCTAGCTCTCTTTGTATGAACATGTTGAACTCTTCTGCCTTGTAGCTAGCCCTCTAAATATACACCTTTGGACACATCTTCCATGTAGCTAACTCTCAGTATATGGATGTGTTGGACTCATTTGCCATATAGGAAGAACTCTGTATATGGAAATGTTGCACTACCCTGCCATGTAGCTAGCTTTCTGTATATGAACATATTGGACTACTCTGCCATGTAGCTAGCTCTCAGTATATGGACACATTGGACACATTTGCCATATAGGAAGAACTCTGTATATGGCAATTTTGGACTCGTCTGCCATATAGCTAGCTCTCTTGACAAGGATTTGTTGGACTGATCTGCCATGTATGTAGCTCTCTGTTTATGAACATATTGGACTTGTCTGCAAGGTAGCTACCTCTCAGTATATGGACATGTTGGACTCATCTGCCATGTAGCTAGTACTCTGTATATGAACATGTTGGACTTCTCTGCCATGTCGCTAACTCTCAACATATGGACACTTTGGACTTATCTGCCATGGAGCTAGAACTCTGTATATGGGCATTTTGATCTCGTCTGCCATGTAGCTAGTTCTCTGTGCATGGATGTGTTGGATTGATCTGCAATGTAGTAGCTTTCTGGATATGAGCATTGGAAATTTTACTCCATGTAGCTAGCTCTCATTATATGGTCATGTTGAATTTATCAGCCATGTATCTCGCTCTCTGTGTATGAACATGTTGGACTCATCTGCCTTGTAGCTGGACATCTAAGTATACACTTTTGGACACATCAGCCACATAGCTAACTCTCAGTATATGGACATGTTGGACTCATCTGCCATGTAGCTAGCTCTCTGTGCATGGATATATTGGACTGATCTACCATGTAGGTATCTCTGTCTTTATGAATATGTTGGACGTGTCAGCCATGTAGCTAGATCTCTGTATATGGGTATGTTGGACTCATCAGCCATGTAGCCAGCTCTCTCAGAATGAACATGTTGGACTCATCTGCCTTGTATCTAGTCCTCTATATATACCCATGTTGGACTCATCTGCCATGCAGCTAAATCTCAATATATGGACATGTTGGACTCATCTGCCATGTAGCTAGTACTCTGAATATGGACATGTTGAACTCATCTACAATGGAGGTTGAACTCTGTATATGGAAATGTGGCACTACTCTGCCTTGTTGCTTGCTCTGTGTACATGGACACATTGGACTCATCTCCCATGTACCGAGCTCTCTGTGCATGGATATGTTGGACTGATCTGCCATGGAGGTAGCTCTCTGTATATGAACATGTTGTACTTGTCTGCCATGTAGCTTGATCTCTGTATATAGATATGTTCAACTCATCAGCCTTGTAGGCAGAACTCTCTGCATGAACATGTTGTACTCATCTCCCTTGTAGGTAGTCCTCTTTAAATACACATGTTGGACTCATCTGCCATGTAGCTAAATAAAAATATATGGACATGTTGGAATCATCTTCTGTGTAACACTCTGTATATGGACATGTTGCACTTCTCCCCCATGTAGCTAGCTCTCTGTATATGGACACATTGGACTCT
Source organism: Chrysochloris asiatica (assembly GCF_000296735.1). Taxonomy (NCBI): domain Eukaryota; kingdom Metazoa; phylum Chordata; class Mammalia; order Afrosoricida; family Chrysochloridae; genus Chrysochloris; species Chrysochloris asiatica. The sequence goes on from NW_006409087.1 coordinate 178,557, forward strand.
TCAGCCATGGAACTAGAACTCAGTATATGGAAATGTGGTACTACTCTGCCATGATTCTAGCTCTGTGTATATGGACATATTGGACTCCTCTCTCTGTGAATGGATATGTTGGACTGATCTGCAATGCAGGTAGCTTTCTTTGTATGAACATGTTGGACTTGTGTGCTATGTAGACAGATCCCTGTATATGGATATGTTGGACTCTTCAGCCGTATATCTAGCTCTCTCTGCATGAACATGTTGGACTCATCTGCCTTGTATCTAGTCCTCTATATATACACATGTTGGACTCATCTGCCATGTATCCAACTCTCAGTATATGGACATGTTTGAATCATAGGCTTGTAGCTAGT
>NW_006409087.1:180124-181267 GCF_000296735.1 Chrysochloris asiatica
TTTATATGGATATTCTGGACTTATCAGCCATGTAGCCAGCTCTCTCTGCATGAACATGTTGGACTCATCTGCCTTGTAGCAAGCCCTCTATATATGCACATGTTGGACTCATCTTCCATGTAGCTAAATCTCAATATATGGACATGTTGGACTCATCTGCCATGTAGCTAATACTCTGTATATGGACATGTAGGAATTCTCTGCCAAGTAGCTAGCTCTCAATACATGGACATGTTGGACTCATCTCCCATGGTGCTAAAACTCTATATGGAAATGTGGCGCTACTCTGCCGTGTTGCTAGTTCTGTGTATATGGACATATTGGACTCGTCTGCCTTGTAGGTTGCTTTCTATGTATGGATATGTTGGACTCATCAGCCATGTAGCTATAACTCTGTATATGGAAATGTTACACTACTCTACCATATAGCTAACACTCTGTATATGAACATATTGGACTTTTCTGCGATGAAGCTAGATCTCTGTATATGAATATGTTGCACTCCTCAGCCTTATAGCTATTCATCTATATAAACACATGTTGGACTCATCTGCCATGTAGCTAACTCTCAGTATATGGACATGTTGGACTCAAATGACATGAAGCTAATACTCTGAATATGGACATGTTGGACTACTCTGCCATGTACCTAGCTCTCACAATATGGACGTGTTGGACTCATCTGCCATGGAGCTAGAACTCTGTATATGGAAATGTGGCACTGCTCTGCCGTGGTGCTAGCTCTGTGTACATGGACATTTTGGATTCTTCTGCCATGTAGGGAGCTCTCTGTGCATGGATAGTTTGGATTGATCTTCCATGTAGGTTGCTCTCTTTATATAAACATGTTGGACTTGTCTGGCATGTTGCTAGATCTGTGTATATGGATATGTTGATCTCATCAGCCTTGTAGGCAGTTCCTCTGCAAAAACATGCAGGACTCATCTGCCTTGTATCTAGTCGTCTATATGTACATATGTTGGACTCATCTGCCATGGAGATAAAACTCAGCATATGGACATGTTGGATTCATCAGCCATGTAGTGAATACTCTGTATATGGACATGTTGGACTCATCTGCCATGGAGCTAGATGTCTGTATATGTAAAAGTGGCACTACTCGGCCGTGTTGTTAGCTCTGTG
>NW_006409087.1:183657-185140 GCF_000296735.1 Chrysochloris asiatica
ATGGACATGTTGGACTACTCTGCCATTTAGCTACCTCTCAGTATATGCACTCGTTGGACTCATCTGCCATGTAGCTAGAACTCTGTATATGGAAATGTTGCACTATTCTGCCATGTTGCTAGCTCTCTGTAGATGGACACCTTAGACTCATCTGTCATGTAGCTAGAACACTGTGTATTGAAATGATGCACTACATTGTCATGTAGCTAGCTCTCTGTATATGGAAATTTTGGACTCGTCAGCCATGTAGCTAGCTCTCTGTACATGCATATGTTGGACTGATCTGCTATGTACATAGCTCTCTTTATATGAACATATTGGACTTGTTTTCCATCTAGTTAGCTCTCAGTATATTGATATGTTGGACTCATCAGCCATGTAGCAAGCTCTCTTTGTAAAAACATATTGGACTCATCTGCCTTATAGCTAGTCCTCAAAATATAAACATGTTGTACTCATCTCCCACGTAGCTAACTCTCAGTATATGGACTTGTTGTACTTATCTGCAATGTAGCTAGTACTCTGTACATGAACATGTTTGACAACTCTGCCATGTAGCTAGATCTCAGTATATGGACACTTTGGACTCATCTGCCGTGTAGATAGAAGTCTGAATATGGAAATATTGCACTACTCTACCATGTAGCTAAGGCTCTGTATATGTACATTTGGACTACTCTGCCATGTAGTTAGAACTCTGTATATGGAAATGTTGCACTACTCTGCCATTTAACTAGCTTTGTGTATATGGACATTTTGGCTCGTGTTGCATGTAAATGTATGTGTTGGACTGATCTGTCATGTAGGGAGCTCTCTGTTTATGAACATATTGGACTTGTCTGTAATGTAGCTAGGTCTCAATATATGGACATATTGGACTCATCAGCCATGTATACAGCTCTCTATGTATGAACATGTAGGACCCATCTGCCTTGTTTTGAGCACTCTAAATATACACATGTTGGACTCATCTGCCATGTAGCTAACTCTCAGTATATGGACAAGTTGGACTCATCTGCCATGTAGCTAGTACTCTGTATATGGACATGTTGGACTACTCTTCCATGTAGCTAGCTCTCAGTATATGGGCATGTTGGACTCATCTGTCATGTAGCTAAAATTCTGAATGTGGAAATATTGCACTGCTCTGTCATATAGCTAGCTCTCTGTATAAGGACATTTTGGATTCATCTGCCTTGTAGCTGGCTCTCTGTATATAGATATGTTGGACTGACCTGCCTTTGAGATAGCTCTCTGTATAGAAAGTTATTGGACTTCTCTACCATATCGCTAGCTCTCTGTATATGGACATGTTGGACTCATCGGCCATGTCGTCAGCTCTGTGTGTATGAACATGTTGGACTCATCTGCCTTTTAGCTAGCCCTCCAAATATACACATGTTGGATTCATCTGCCAAGTAGCTAACTCTCAGTATATGGACATGTTGGAAACATCTGCCCTGTAGCTAGAACTCTGTGTATG
>NW_006409087.1:186548-187907 GCF_000296735.1 Chrysochloris asiatica
CGTTGGACTCATCTGCTATGTAGCTAAATCTCTGTATATAGAAATGTTGCACTACTCTGCCAAGTAGCTAGCTCTCTGTATATGGACGTTGTGGACTCATCTGCCATGTAGTTAGCTCTCTGTGCATGCACATGTTGGACTTATCAGCCATGTAGCCAAGTCTCTCTGAATGAACATGTTGGACTCGTCTGCCTTGTAGCTTGTCCCCTATATATACACATGTTCTACTCATCTGTCATGTAGCTAACTCTCAGTATATGGACATGTTGGAGTCATCTGCCATGTAGTTAGATCTCTGTATATGGAAATGTTGCAATACAATGCCATGCAACTCGCTCTCTCTATATGGGCATATAGGACTCTTCTGCCATTTGTCTAGCTCTCTGTGCATGGATATGTTGGACTGATCTGCCATGTAGGTAGCTCTATGTATATGAGCATATTGGACTACTCTGCAATGTAGCTAGCTCTTTGATTATGGACATGTTGGACTCATCAGTCATGTAGCCAGCTCTCTCTGTATGAACATGTTGAACTCAACTGCCTTGAGGCTTGTCCTCTATATATACATATGTTGGACTCATCTGACATGTAGTTAACGCTCAGTATACAGACATGTTGGACTTATCTGCCATGTAGCTAGTATTCTGTAAATGGAAATGTTGCAGTATACTGCCATGTACATAGCTCTCAGTATATGGACATTTAGGATTCGTCTGCCGTGTAGCCAGCTCTCTGTTGATGGATATGTTGAACTGATCTGCCATGTAGGTAGCTCTCCGAATATGGACAAATTGTACTTGTCTGACATATATGTAGCTCTCTGTATATGGACATGTGGGACTCATCAGACATGTAACCAGCTCTCTCTGTATGGACATATTGGACTTCTCTGCATTGTTTCTAGTACTCTGTATATGGATATGTTGGACTCAAATGCCATGAAGCTAGCACTCAGTATATGGTCATGTTGGACTCATCTGCCATGCAGCTAGTACTCTGTATATGGACATGTTGGAATACTCTGCCATGTAGCTAGTTCCAGGATATAGACACGTGACTCATCTGCCATGTAGATAGAACTCTGTATCTGGAAATGTAGCACTACTCTGCCATGCAGCTAGCTCTCTGTATATGGACATTTTAGACTCATCTGCCATGTAGCTAGCTGTCTGTGCATGGATATGTTAGAGTGATCTGCCATGTAGGTAACTCTCTGTACATGAACATATTGGAGAAGACTGCCATGTAGCTAACTCTCGTTATATAGACTTGTAGCACTCATCAGCCATGTAACCAGCTCCCTCTGTATGAACATGTTGTACTCATCTGCCTTGTATCTTTCCCTATAAATATACC
>NW_006409087.1:189712-191800 GCF_000296735.1 Chrysochloris asiatica
CTAACTCTCTGTGCATGAATGTGTTGGACTTATCTGCCATGTAAATAGCTCTCTATATATGAACATATTAGACTTGTCTGCCATCAGGCTAGCTCTCAGTATATGGATATATTGGACTCAACAGCCATGTAGTCATCTCTCTCTGTATGTACATGTTGCACTCATCTGCCTTAAAGCTCACCCTATAAATATACACATGTTGGACACATCTGCCATGTAGCTAGTCCTCTGAATATGGACATGTTGGACTACTCTTCCATGAAGCTAGCTCTCAGGATATGGACACTTTGGTCCCATCTGCCATGTGGCTAGAAATCTGTATATGGAAATGTTGCACTACTCTTCCATGAAGCTAGCTCTCTGTATATGCACATTTTGGACTTGTCTACCAAGTAGCTAGCTCTCTGTGCATGGATATGGTAGAGTGATCTGCCACGTAGATAGCCCTCTGTACATGAACATATTGGAGAAGACTACCATGTAGCTAGTTCTCTGTATATGGACATGTTGCCCTCATCAGCTATGTAGCCAGCTCTCTCTGTATGAACATGTTGCATTCATCTGCCTTGTATCTTTCCCTATAAATATAAACATGTTGGATTCATCAGCCATATAGCTAACTCTCAGTATATGGACATGTTGGACTCATTTGCTATGTACCTACTATTCTGTATATGGACATGTTGGACTTCTCTGCCATGTAGCTAGTACTCTGTATATGGACACGTTGGACTATTCTGCAATGTAGCTAGCTCTCAGTATATGAACACTTTGGACTCATCTGCCATGTAGCTAGAACTCTGTAAATGGAAATGTTGCACTACTCTGAAATGTACCAACTCTCTGTATATTGTCATATGTGATTCATCTTTTATGTAGCTAGAACTCTGTATATGAGAAATGTTGCACTTCTCTGCCATGTAGCTAGCTCTCTCTATATGGACATGTTGAACTCACCTGCCATGTAGCAAGAACTCTGTATATAGAAATGTTCCACTACTCTGCCATGAACCTAGCTCTCTGTATATGGACATTTTGGACTCTTCTGAAATGTATCTAGCTCTTTGTCAATGGGTATGTTGGACTGATCTGCCATGTAGCCAGCTCTCTGTGTATGAACATGTTAGATTTATCTGCTTTTTATTGAGCCCTCTAAATATACACATGTTGGACTCATTTCCCATGTAGGTAATGCTCAGTATATGGACATTTTGGACTCATCTGCCCTGTATCTGGAATTCTTTATATGGACATGTTGGACTACTCTGCCATGTAGCTAGCTCTCATTATATGGACATGTTGGACTCATCTGCCATATAGCTAGAACTCTGTATTTGGAAATGTTGCAGAACTCTGCCATGTAGCTAGTTCTGTGTACATGGATATTTTGGACTGATCTGATATGTTGGTAACTCTCTGTACATAAACATATTGGACTTGTGTGCCATGTAGCTAGCTTTCCGTATATGGACATGTTGGACACATTAGCCATGTAGCCAACTCTCTGTATGAACATGATGGATTCATCTTCCTTGTATCGAGCCCTCTAAATATACACATGTTGGACTCATGTGACATGTAGCTAACTCTCAGTATATGGACATGTTGGACTCATCTGCCATGTAGTTTTTACTCTGTATATGGACAGGTTGTACTACTCTGCCATGTAGCTAGCTCTAAGTTTATGGACACTTTGGACTCATCTGCCATGTAGCTACTACTCTGTATATGGAAACATTGCACTACTCTGCCTTGTAGCTAGCTCTCTGTATATGGACAATTTGGACTTATCTGCCATGTAGCTAGCTCTCAGTATATGGACACATTGGAATCACATGCAATAAAGCTAGAACTCTGTATATGGAAATGTTGCACTACTCTGCCATGTAGCTAGCTCTCTGTATATCGAAATATTGGACTTTTCTGCCATGTAGGTAGCTCTAAGTATATGGACATGTTGGATTCATCAGCCATGTAGCCAGCTCTCTGTGTATGAACATGTTGGACTCGTCAGCCTTGTAGCTAGCCTTCTAAATATACACATTTTGGACTCATCTTTCATGTAGATTACTATCAGTAAATGGACAT
>NW_006409087.1:223123-223841 GCF_000296735.1 Chrysochloris asiatica
CTGTATATGGAAATGTTGTACTAGTCTGCCAAGTATCTAGCTCTCTGTTTATGGACACGTTGGAGTTATCTCCCATGTACCTAGACCTCGGTATATGGAAATGTTGCACTACTCTGCCATGTAGCTAGCTCTCTGTATATGGACATGTTGGACTCATCTGCCATGGAGCTAGAACTCTGTATATGGAAACATTGCATTACTCTGCCATGTTGCTAGTTTTGTGTACATGGGTATGTTGGACTGATCTACCATGTAGGTAGTTCTCTGTACATGAATATATTGGACGGGTCTGCCATGTAGGTAGCTCTCTGTATATGGACATATTGGATTCATCTGCCATGTAGCTAACTATCAATATATGGACATGTTGGACTACTCTGCCATTTAGCTGGCTCTCAGTACATGGACACGTTGGACTCATCTTCCACGTAGCTAAAACTCTGTTTATTGAAATGTTGCACAATTCTGCCCTGTAGCTAGCTCTCTGTATATTGACATGTTGGACTCATCAACCATGTAGCCAGCACTCTTTTTATGAATATGTTGGACTCATCAGCCTTGTAGCTATCCCTCTAAATATACACATGTTGGATTCATCTTCCATATAGCTAACTCTTAGTTTATGGTCATTTTTTACACATCTGCCATGTAGCTACTACTCCGTATACAGATATGTTGGGCTACACTGCCATGTAGATAGCTCTCAGTATATGGACAC
>NW_006409087.1:225064-226125 GCF_000296735.1 Chrysochloris asiatica
TGTTGTACTCCTCTGACATGTAGCTAGAACACTGTATATGGAAACGTTGCACTACTCTGCCATGTAGCTAGCTCTCTGTATATGGACATGTTGGACACATCTGCCTTGTAGCTAATACTCTGTTTATGGACATGTTGCATTACACTGCCAAGTAGCTAGCTCTCTCTATATGGACATTTTGGACTCGTCTCCCATGTAGCTAGCTATCTGTTCATGGATATGTTGGACTGATCTGCCATGTAGGTAGTTCTCTGTATATGAACATATTGTACTTGTCTGCCATGTAGCCAGCTCTCAGTAATGGACATGTTGGATTCATCAGCCATGTAAGTAGCTTTCTGTGTATGAACATGTTGGACTCATCTGCCTTGTAGCTAGTCCTCTGTATATACATATGTTGGATTTATCTGTCATGTAGCTGGAACTCTGTATATGGACATGTTGCACTACTCTGCCATGTAGCTAGCTCTCTGTATATGGACAAGTAGGGTTCATCTGCCATGTGGCTAGAACTCTGTATATGGAAATGTTGCACTACTCTGCCATGTAACTAACTCTATGCATATGGACATGTTGGACTCATCTGCCATGAAGCTAGAACTCTGTATATGAAAATGTTGAAATACACTGCCATGTAGCTACCTCTCTGAATATGGAGTTTTTGGAGTTGTCTACCATGTAGCTAGCTCTCTGCACATGGATATGTTGGACTGATCTGCTTTGTAGGTATTTCTATGTATATGAAGATATTGGTCTGCTCAGCAATATAGCTATCCCTCTAAATATACTCAGGTTGGACCCATCTGCCCTGTAGCTAACTCTAAATACATGGACATGTCGGAGTCATCTGTCATGTAGCTAGTACTCCGCATAAGGACATGTTGGACTACTCTGCAATTTAGCTTGCTCTCATATATGAACACGTTGGACTACTTTGCCATGTACCCAGAACTCTGTATATGGAAATGTTGCAGTACTCTGCCCTGTAGCTAACTCTCTATATATGGACACATTGGACTCATCTGCCATGTAGCTTGAACTCTGTATATGGAATTGTTGCA
>NW_006409087.1:226225-227894 GCF_000296735.1 Chrysochloris asiatica
CTGTATATAGGCATGTTGGACTCATCTGTCATGCAGCTAATACTCTGTATATGGACATGTTGGACTTCTCTGCCATGTAGATAGAACTCTGTATATGGACCTGTTGTACTACTCTGCCATGTAGCTAGCTCTCTCTATATGGATATTTTGGACGCCTCTGCCATGTATCTACCTTTCTGTGCATGGATATGTTGGACTGATCTGTCATGTAAGTAGCTCTCTGTATATGAACATATTGGACTTGTTTGACATGTAACTAGCTCTCTGTACATGGGCATATTGGACTCATCAGCCATGTAGTCAGCTCTCTCTGTATGAACTTGGTGGACTCATCTGCCATGCAGTTAGTCCTCTATATATACACATGTTGGACTCATCTGCCATGTAGCTAACTCTCAGTATATGGGCATGTTGGTTTCCTCTGCCATGTAGCAAGTAATCTATATATGGATATGTTGAACTACTCTGTCATGTTGCTAGCTCTCAGTATATTGAAAGGTTGGACTCATCTGCCATGTAGTTAGTCCTCTATATATACACATGTTGGACTCATCTGCCCTGTAGCTAACTCTCATTATATGGACATGTTGGATTCATCTGCCATGTAGCTAGTACTCTGTATATGGAGATATTGCACTATTCTGTCATGTAGATGGATCTCAGTATATGGACATGTTGGACTCATCTGCCATTTAGCTACAACTCTGTATATGGAAATGATGCACTACACTGCCATGTAGCTAGGTCCCTTTATATGGACATTTTTGGACTTATCTGCTATGTAGCTAGCTCTCTGTGCATGGATATGTAGGATTGATCTGTCATGTATGTAGCTGTCTGTATATGAACATATTGGACTTCTCTGCCATGTAGGTAGCTCTCAGTATATGGTCATGTTGGACTCATCAGTCATGTAGCCATCTCTTTGTGTATAAACATGTTGGGCTCATCTGCCTTGTAGCTAGTCCTCTAAATATACACATGCTGGACTCATCTGTCATTTAGCTAACTCTAACTATATGAACTTATTGGACTCGTCTGCCATGTAGCTAGTACTCTGTATATGGGCATGTTGGAGTACTCTGCCATGTAGTTAGCTCTCAGTATATGCAAACGTTGGACTCATTTGTCATGTTGCTAAAACTCTCTAAATGGAAATATTGCACTACTCTGCTATGTAGTTATTTCTCTGTATATGGACATTTTGGACTCATTTGCCAAGTAACTACCTCTCTGTGCATGGAGATGTTGGACTGATCTGCCACTTAAGTAGCTCTCTTTATATGAACATATTCGAATTGTCTGCCATGTAACTAGCTCTCTTTACCTGGACATAAGGGAATCATCAGCCACGAAGCCAGCTCTCTCTGTGTGAACATGGTGGACTCATCTGCATTGTATCTACCCCTCTATATATCCACATATTGCACTCATCCGCCATGTAGCTAACACTCAGTATATGAACATGTTGGACTCATCTGCTATGTAGCTAGAATTCTGTATAAGGAAATGTTGCACTACTCTTCCATTTAGCTAGTTCTTTGTATATGGACATTTTCTACTCGTATGTCATGTAGCTCATTTTTTGTGCATGGATATGTTGGACTGATCTGCCATGTAGGTCGCTTTCTGTACATGAACATATTGGACTTGTCTGCCATGTAGCTAG
>NW_006409087.1:228067-228667 GCF_000296735.1 Chrysochloris asiatica
ACACGTTGGATTCATTTGCCATGTAGCTGGATCTCTGTATATGGAAATGTTGTACTACTCTGCCAGGTAGCTAGGTCTCTCGATATGGACATTTGTGACTTGTCTGCCATGTAGCTAGCTCTCTGTACAAGTATATGTTGGACTGATCTGCCATGTAGTTAGTATTCTGTATATGACCATATTGGAGTCCTCTGCCTGGTAGCTAGCTCTCAGTATGTGATCATGTTGGGCTCATCAGGCATGTAGCCAGCTATCTCTCATCTGCCCTGTAGCTTGTCCTCTATATATACACATGTTTAACTCATCTGGCATGTAGCTAACTCTTAGTATATGGCCATGTTGGACTCATCTGCCATGTAGCCAGTACTCTCTATCTGGATATATTGGACTACTCTGCCATGCAGTTAGCTCTCTGTATATGGAAATTTTGAACTCGGTTTCCATGTAGCTAGTTCTCTGTGCATGGATATTTTGGACAGATCTTTCATGTATGTAGCTCTCTATACATATGGGACTAATACACCATGAAGCCAGCTCTATCTGTATGAACATGTTGGATTCTTCTGCCTTGTAGCTACTCCTCTCTATATACACATGTTG
>NW_006409087.1:237562-241305 GCF_000296735.1 Chrysochloris asiatica
GACTTGTCTGCCATGTAGCTAGCTCTTTGTATATGGACATGTTGCACTCATCAGCAATGTAGTCAACTCTCTGTGTATGAACATGTTGGACTCATCTGACTTGTAGCTAGCCCTCTAAGTATACACAAGTTGGATTCAACTGCCATGTAGCTAACTTTCAGTATATGGACATGTTAGACACATCTGCCATGTAGCTAGTTCTCTGTATATGGATATGCTGGACTACTCTGCCATGAGACTAGCTTATATGGATATGTTGGACTCATCAGCCACATAGTCAGCTCTCTGTGTATGAACATGTTGGACTTATCTACCACGTAGCTAGATAGCCCTCTAAATATACACCTGTTGGACTCATCTGCCACGTAGCTAGAACTCTGTATATGGAAATGTTGCTGTAGTCTGCCATGTAGCTAGCTCTCTGTATATGGACACGTTGGACTCATCTGCCATGTAGATACAAATCTGTATATGGAAACTTTGCACCATTCTGCCATGTAGCTAGCTCTGTGTACATGGAAATGTTGGACTGATCTGCCATGTAGGTAGTTCTCTGTATATGAATATATTGGGCGGGTCTGCCAAGTAGCTTGCTCTCAGTATATGGACACGTTGGACTCATCTTCCAAGTAGTTAAATCTCTGTATATCAAAATGTTGCACTTCTCTGCCCTGTAGCTAGCTCTCTGTATATGAACATGTTAGACTCATCAGCAATGTAGCCAACTCTCTGTGTATGAACATGTTGGACTCATGTGCTTGTAGCTAGCCCTCTAAATATAAACATGTTGGATTCATCTGCCATATAGCTAACTCTCAGTGTAAGGACATTTTTTACACATCTGCCATGTAGCTAGTTCTCTGTATACAGATATGTTGGACTACTCTGCCAAGTAGATAGCTCTCAGTATATGGACACGTTCGACTCATGTGCCATGTAGCTAGAACTCTGTATATGGAAATGTGGAACTACTCTGCTATGTAGCTAGTTCTCTATATAAGGATATGTTGGACTGGTCTGCTATTTATGTTGCTCTCTGTATATGAAGATATTGTACTTATTTGACATGTAGCTAACTCTCCTTATATGAACATGTTTGACTCATCTGCCATGTAGCTAGTACTCTGTATATGGACATGTTGGACTACTGTGCCATGTAGCTAGCTCTCTGTGCATGAATGTGTTGGACTGATCTGCCATGTAATTAGAACTGTGTATATGAAATTGTTGAACTACTCTGCCATGTAGCTAGCTCTGACTACATGGATATGATGGACTGATCTGCCATGTAGGTAGCTCTCTGTACATGAACATATTGGACATGTCTGACATGTACTTAGCTTTCAGTATATGTACATGTTGGACTCATCAGCAATGTAGCCAGCTGTCTGTGTATGAACATGTTGGAGTCATCATCCTTGTAGCTACTCTTCTATATAGACACATGTTGGACTCATCTGCCATGTAATTAACTCTCAGTATGTGGACACATTGGACTCATTGGCCATGTTGATAGTACTCTGTATACGGACATGTTTCACTACTCTGTCATGTAGCTAGCTCTCAGTATATGGACATGTTGGAATCATCTGCTATGTAGCTAGAATTCTGTATAAGGAAATGTTGCACTACTCTGCCATGTAGCTAGTTCTCTGTATATGTACATTTTCTATTTGTCTGTCATGTAGCTCACTTTTCTGCATTGATAGGTTAGACTGATCTGCCATGTAGGTAGCTGTCTGTATATGAACATATTGGACTTGTCTGCCATATAGCTAGTTCTCAGTATATGGACATGTTGGATTCATCTGCCTTGTAGATAACTTTCTAAATATACCATGTTGGACTCATCTGCCATGTAGTTAACTCTCTCTGTATGAACATGTTGGATTCATCTGCCTTGTAGTTAGCCCTCTGAATATACACATGTTGGATTCATCTGCCATGTAGCTAACTCTCAGCATATGGACATGTTAGACACATCTACTACATAGCTAGTACTCTGTATATGGATATGTTGGGCTAATCTGCCATGTGCCTAGCTTACAGTATATGGACATGTTGGACTCATCAGCCACGTAGTCAGCTCTCTGTGTATGAAAATGTTGGACTCATCTGCCTTATAGATAGCCCTCTAAATATACACGTGTTGGACTCACCTGCCACGTACATAGAACTCTGAATATGGAAATGTTGCCGTTCTCTGTCATTTATCTAGCTCTCTGTATATGGACACGTTGGACTCATCTGCCATGTAGCTACAAATCTGTATATGGTAATGTTGCACTATCTGCCATATAGATATTTCTCTTTATGTAGATATTTTCTAATTGTCTGTCATGTAGCTAGCATTTTTTGCATAGGTATGTTGGACTGATTTGCCATGTAGGTAGCTTTCTGTATATGAACATATTGGACTAGTCTACAATGTAGCTAGTTCTCAATATATGGACATGTTGGACTCATCAGCCATGTAGCTAGAACTCTGTATATTGGACCATTGCACCACTCTGCCATGTACCTAGCTATGTGTACATGGATATGTTGGACTGATCTGCCATTTAGGTAGCTCTCTCTACATGAATATTTTGGACGGGTCTGCCATGTATTTATCTCTCTGTATATGCACATGTTGGACTCATCTGCCATGTAGATAACTCTCATTATATGGACATGTTGGATTACTCTGCCATGTAACAAGCTCTCAGTATATGGACACATTGGACTCATCTTCCATGTAGCTAAAACTCTGTATATCGAAATCTTACATTATTCTGCCATGTAGCTAGCTCTCTGTATATGGACATGTCTGACTCATCAGCCATGTAGCCAATTCTCTGTGTATGAACATGTTGGACTCATCTGCCTTGTAGCTAGCCCTCTAAATATACACACGTTAGATTCATCTGCCATATAGCTAACACTTTGTATATGGACATTTTTGACACATCTGCCATGTAGCTAGTATTCCATATACAGATATGTTAGACTACTCTGCCATGTAGCTAGCTCTCAGTATATGGACATTGTTGACTCATTTGCCATGTAGCTAGAACTCTTTTCATGGAAATGTTGCAGTACTCTGCCATGTAGTTGGCTTGCTGTATATGGATACGTTGGACTCATCTGCCAGTAGCTAAAACACTGTTTAGGGACATGCTACACTACTCTGCATTGTAGCTAGGTCTCTGTATGTGGACATTTTGGACTCGTCTGCCATGTAGCTATCTCTCTGTACATTGATACGTTGGACTGATCTACCGTGTAGGTAGCTCTCTATATATGAACATATCGGACTCTTCAGCAATGTAGCCAGCTTTCTGCGTATGAACATGTTGAACTCATCTGTCTTGTAGCTAGTTCTATATATATATACATATGTTGGACTCATCTGCCATGTAGCTAGCTCTCAATGTATCGATATGTTGGATTCATCTGCGATATTGCTGGAACTCTGTATATGGACATATTGCACTACTCTGCCATGTAGCTAACTCTCTGTATATGGACACATTTGTATCATCTGCCATGTAGCTCGAACTCTGTTATGGAAATGTTGCACTACTCTGCCATGTAGCTAGCTCTATGTATATGGATATGATGTACTCATCTGCCATGTAGCTATCTCTCAGTACATGGACACATTGGAATCGTGTGCCATGTAGCTAGAACTCTGTATACAGAAATGATGCAGTTCTCTGCCATGTAGCTACCTCTCTGTATATGGACATTTTGGACTCATT
>NW_006409087.1:254981-256893 GCF_000296735.1 Chrysochloris asiatica
TCTCAGTATATGGACATGTTGGATTCATCTGCCATGTAGCTAGTACTCTTTATAAGGACATGTTGGACTACTTTGTCATGTAGCTAGATGTCAGTATATGGAAACATTGCACTCATCTGCCATGTATCTAGAACTCTGTATATGAAAATGTTGAACTATGCTGCCATGTAGCAAGCTCTCTGTATATGGACAATTTGGTTTCGTCTGCCATGTAGCTACCTCTCTGTACATGTATATGTGGACTGATCATCCATGTAGGTAGCTCTCTGTATATGAACATATTGGACTTCTCTGCCATGTAGATACCTCTCAGTATATGGACATGTTGGACTCATCAGCCATGTAGAAGTCTCTCTGTGTATGAATATGTTGGGCTCATCTGCCTTGTATCTAATCCTCTAAATATACACATTTTTAACTCCTCTGGCAAGTAGCTTACTCTCAGTATATGAACCTATTTGATTCATCTGTCATGTAGCTAGCTCTCTGTATATGGACATTTTGTACTCGTCTGCCATGTATCTAGCTTTCTGTTCATGCATATGTTGGACTGATCTGCCATTTAGGTAGCTCTCTGCATATGATCATATTGAAGTTGTCTGCCATGAAGCTCACTCTTTGTATATGGACATGTTGGACTCATCAGCCATGTAGCCAGCTGTCTCTGTGTGGTGAACATATTGGATTCATCTGTCTTGTAGCTCATTCACTATATATACACATGTTGGACTTATCTGCCATGTAGCTAACACTCAGTATATCAACATGTTGGACTAATCTGCCATATAGTTAGTACTCTATATATGGACATGTGGGACTGTTCAGTCATGTAGCCAGCTCTCTCTGTATGAACATGTTGGACTCATCTGCCTTGTAGCTAGTCCTCTATATATACACATGTTGGAATCATCAGCCATGTAGCCAACTCTCTCTGTATGAACATGTTGGACTCATCTGCCTTGTAAATATACACATGTGGGACTCATCTGCCATGTAGCTAGCTCTCAGTATATTGACATGTTGGAATCATCTGCCTTGTAGCTAGCCCTCTATATATTCACATGTTGGACCCATATGCCATGTAGCTAACTCTCAGTATATGGGTATGTTTGACTCATCTGCGATGTAGCTAGGACCCTGTATATGGACATGTTGGACTACTCTATCATGTAGCTAGATCTCAGTATATGGACACGTTGGACTCATCTGCCATGTAGCTAGAACTCTGTATATAGATATGTTGCACTACACTGTCATGTAGCTAGCTCTCTTTATATGGACATTTTGGACTCATCTGCCATGTAACTAGCTCTCTGTACATGGATATGTTGGACTGATCTGTCATGTAATCAGCTCTCTGAATATGATGATATTGGCTTGTCTGCCATGTCACTAGCTCTCTGTGTATGGACATGTGGGACTCATCAGCCATGTAGTCAGCTCTCTCTGTGTGAACATATTTGACTCATCTTACTTTTAGTTTATTCCCTATATATACACATGATGGACTCATCTGCCATGTAGCTAACTATCAGTATATGGACATGTTGGACTCATCTGCCATATAGATAATACTCTGTTTATGGACATGTGGGACTCATCAGCCATGTAGCAAGCTCTCTCCGTATGAACAATTGGACTCATCTGCCTTGTAGCTAGAAATTTGTATATGGAAAAGTTGCTCTATTCTGCCATATATACACAAGTTGGACTCATCAGCCAGGTAGTCAGGTCTCTCCATATGAACATGTTGGACTCATCTGCCTTGTAGCAAGTCCTCTATACGTACACTTGTTGGAGTCATCTGCCCTGTAGTTAGTCCTTTAAATATACACATGTTGGACTCATCTGCTATGTAGCTTGTACTCTGTTTATGGGCATGATTTAGTACTCTGACATGTAGCTATCTCTT
>NW_006409087.1:258260-262783 GCF_000296735.1 Chrysochloris asiatica
CATGTACCTAGCTCTCAGTATATGGACACATTGGACTCATCTTCCATGTATCCAGTACTCTGTATATACATATGTTGGACTCGTCTGCCATGTAACTAGCTCTCTGTGAATGAATATGTTGGACTGATCTACCATGTAAGTAGCTCTTTTTATATGAACATATTGGACTTGTCTGTCATGAGGCTAGCTCTGTGCATATGGACATGTGGGACTCATAAGCCATGTGAACATGTTGGACTTATCTGCCTTGTAGCTAGTCCTCTATATACACACATGTTGGACTCATTATTCATTTAGCCAACTTTATCTGTATGAACATGTTGGACACATCTGCCTTCTAGTTAGTCCTCTATATATACACATGTTGGACTCATCTGCCAGGTAGCTAACTCTCAGTATATAGACATGTTGTACTCATCTGCCATGTAGCTAGAACTCTGTATATGGAAAAGCTGCAGTACTCTCCCATGCAACTAGCTCTCTGTATATAGACATTGTGGACTCGTCTGCCATGTAACTACTTCTGTGTGAATGGATATGTTGAACTGATCCGCTATGTAGGTGGCTCTCTCTATATGAAAATATAGTACTTTTCTGCCATGTAGCTAGCGCTCTGTATATGGACATGATGGAAACAGCAGCCATGAGGTCAGTTCTCTCTGTATGAACATGCTGGACTCATCTATCTTACAGCTAGTCTTATGTATATACACATGTTGGATGCATCAGTCATGTAGACAGCTTTCTCTGTATGAACATGTTGGACTCATCTGCATTGTAGCTAGTCTTCGATATATACACATGTTGGACTCAACAGCCATGTAGCTTACTCTCAGTATATGGACATGTTGGACTTATCAACCATGTAGCTAGTACTCTGTATATGGACATGATGGACTACTCTGCCATGAAGCTAGCTCTCAGTATAAGGACACGTTGGATTCTTCTGCCATGTAGCTAGAGTCTGTATATGGAAACGTAGCACTACTCTGCCATGTAGCTAGCTAACTGTATATGGACATTTTGGACTCATCTGACATGTAGCTAGCTCTCTGTGCATGGATATCTTGGACTGATCTGCCATAGGTAGCTCTCTGTATATGAACATATTGGACTTGTGCCGTGTAGGTAGCTCTCAGTATCTGGACATGTTGGACTCATGAGCCGTGTAGCCAGCTCTCTGTATGAACATGCTGGACTCATCTGCCTTGTAGCTTGCCCTATAAATGCATACATGTTGGTATCATCTGCCATGTAGCTAACTCTCAATATATGGCAATGTTGGTCACATGTGCCATGTAGCAAATACTCTCTATATGGAAATGTTGCACTACACTGCCATGTAGCTATCCCTCTCTATATGGACATTTTGGACTCATCTACCATGTTTCTAACTCTCTGGGAATGAATATGTTGGACTGATAAGCCATAAGTAGCTCTTTGCATATGAACATGTTGGACTTGTCTGCCATGTAGTTAGCTCTCAGTTTATGGACATGTTGGACTCATCAGCCATGTTACCAGCTCTCTCTGTATGAACATGTTGGTCTCATTTGCCTTGTAGCTAATCCTCTAAATATACATATGTTGGACTCATCTGCCATGTAGCAAACTCTCAGTATATGGACATGTTGGACTCATCTCCCATGTAGCTAGCACTCAATATATGGACATGTACTCATCTGCCATGTAGCTAAAACTCTGTATATGGATATTTTGGACTTGTCTACTATGTAGTCATCTCTCTGTGCATGCATGTGTTGAACTTATTTGCCATGTAGGAAGCATTCTGTATATGAACACATTGGACTTGTCTTCCATGAAGCTCGTTCTTTGTGTATGGACATGTTGGACTCATCAGCCATGTAGACAGCTCTATCTGTATGAACATGTTGGACTCATCAGCCTTGTAGCTAGTCCTCTATATGTACACATGTTGGACACATCTGCCATGTAGCTTGCTCTCTATGAATGGATATGTTTGACTGATTTGCCATTTAGGTAGCACTCTGTATATGAACATATTTTACTTCTCTGCCATGTAGGTAGTTCTCAGTATATGGACATGTTGGACTCACCTGCCAAGTAGCTAACTCTCAGTATATGGACATGTTGGACTCATCTGCCATATAGCTAGTAATCTGTATATGGGCATGTTGGAGTACTCTGCCTTGTAGCTAGATCTCAGTATATGAACACATTGGTCTCATCTGCCATGTAGCTAGAACTCTGTATATGAAAATATTGCACTACTCTGCCATGTAGCTAGCTCACTGTATATGGACATTTTGGACTCGTCTGCCATGTAGCTAGCTCTCTGTGCATTAATATGTTGGACGGATCTGCCCCTTCGGTAGCTCTCTGTAGATGAACATATTGGACTTCTCTGCCATGTAGCTAGTTCTCTATATATGGACATAAGTGACTCATCAGCCATGAAGCCAGCTCACTCTGTGTGAAGATGTTGAACTCATCTGGCTTGGATCAACTCCTCTATATATACACATGTTGGACTCATCTATCTTTTAGCTAACTCTCAGTATATGGACATGTTGGACTCATTTGCCATATAGCTAGAACTCTGTATATGAATAACTTGGACTACTCTGCCATGTAGCTATCTCTCAGTATATGGACATGTTCGATTCATATACCATGTAGCTAGAAATCTGTACATATAAATATTGCACTACTATGCCATGTAGCTAGCTCTCTGTATATGTACATTTTGGACTCGTCCACCATGTAGCTAGCTTTCTGTGCATAAATATGTTGGACTGGTCTGCTACTTAGGTAGCTCTCTGTATATGAACATATTGGACTTGTCTGCCATGTGAATAGCTCTCAGTATATGAATATGTTGGACTCATCAGCCATGCAACCACTCTCGCTGTATGAACATGTTGGATTAATCTGCCTTGAAGCTAGCCCTCTAAATATACAGATGTTGGATGCATCTGCTGTGTAGCTAACTCTCAGTATATGGACATGTTGGACTCATCAGTCATGTAGACAGCTTTCTCTGTAAGAACATGTTGGATTCATCTGCCTTGTAGCTAGTCTTCTGTATATACACATGTTGGACTCAACAGCCATGTACCCAGCTCTCTGTGTATGAACATGTTGGACTCATCTGCATTGTAGTTAGTACTCTCTATATGGACATGGTGGACCTATCTCCCATGTAGATAGTACTGTTTATATGGACATGTTTGACTACTGTTCCATGTGGCTAGTTCTCAGTATATGGACACATGGGACTCATCTGCCATGTAGCTATAACTCTGTATGTGGAAAGGTTGCACTACTCTGTCATGTAGGTAGCTCTTTATATATGGATATTTTGGACTCATCTGTCATGTAGCTAGCTCTCTGTGCACAGATAGGTTGTACTGATCTGCCATTTAGGTAGCTCTCTTTATATGAGCATATTGGATTGTCTGCCATTTAGGTAGCCTTCTCTGTATATGGACATGTTGGTCTCAACAGCCATGCAGACAGCTCTCTCTGTATGAACATGTTGGACTCATCTGCCTTGTAGCTAGCCTTCTAAATATACATATGTTGGACTCATCTGCCATGTAGCTAACTCTCAGTATATGGACATGTTGGACTCATCTGCCATGTAGTTAGTACTCTGTATATGGACTTGTTGAACAATTCTTTCATGTAGATAGCTCTCAGTATATGGAAATGTTGCACTACTCTGCCATGTAGCTAGCTCTCTCTATGGACATATTGGACTCATCTGCCATATAAGTAACTCACTGTGCATTCATATGATGGACTGATCTGCCATAGGTAGCTCTCTGTATATGAACATATTGGACTTGTCTGTCATGTAGGTAGCTCTTAGTATGTGGACTTGTTGGACTCATCATCCAAGTACTCAGCTCTCTGTGTATGAACATGTTAGACTCATATGCCTTGTAGCTAGCCCTCCAAGTATACACATGTTGTATTCATCTGCCATGTAGTTAGAACTCTGGATATGGAAATGTTGTACTACTCTGCCATATAGGTAGCTCTCTGTGTATGGACACGTTGGACTCATCTGACATGTAGCTAGAACTCAGTATATGGAAATGGTGCACTACTTTGCCATGTAGCTAGCTCTATGTGTATAGACACGTTGGGCTCATCTGCCATGTAGCTAAAAGTCTGTTTAGGGACATATTGCAATACTCTGCCATGTAGCTAGCTCTCTGCATATGGACGTTTTAGGCTCATCTGCCATGTAGCTATCTCTCTGTACACGGATATGTTGGACTGATCTACCATGTTGTTAGCTCTCTATATATGAACATATTGGAATTGTCTACCATGTAGCTAGCTCTCAGTTTATGGACACGTTGGACTTATCTGACATGTAGCTAGAACTCTGTATATGGAAATGTTGCACTACTCTGCCATGTAGCTATCTCTCGTTATATGGAATCATGTGCAATTTAGCTAGAACTCTGCATATGGAAATGATGCACTACTCTGCCATGTAGCTAGCTCTTGGTAGGTGGACATTTGAC
>NW_006409087.1:263988-264921 GCF_000296735.1 Chrysochloris asiatica
TCTCAGTATATGGACATGTTGGATTCATCAGCCATGTAGCCAGATTTCTGTGTATGAACATGTTGGACTCATCTGCTTGTAGCTAATCCTCTGTATATACATATGTTGGAATCATCTGCCATGTATCTGGAACTCTGTATATGGAAATGTTGCACTACTCTGAAATGTAGCTAACTCTTTGTATATGGAAACGTTGGACTCATCTGCCATGAAGCTAGAACTCTGTATATGGAAATGTTGCACTACACTGCCATGTAACTACCTCTCTGAATATGGAGTTTTTTAACTCGTCTGCCATGTAGCTAGCTCTCTCTACATGGATATATTGGACTGATCTGATTTGTAGGTCGTTCTATGTATATAAAGATATTGGTCTTCTCAGCAATGTAGCTAGTCCTCTAAATATACACATGTTGGACTCATCTGCCATGTAGCTAACTCTCAGTATATGGACATGTTGGACTTATCTGCCATTTAGCTAATAGTCTGCATAAGGTCATGTTGGATAACTCTGCCATTTTGCTAGCTCTCATATTTGGACACGTTGGACTCATCTGCCATGTAGCACGAATTCTTTATATGGAAATGTTGCACTACTCTGCCATGTAGTCATTATATGGACACGTTGGACTCATCTGCCATGGAGCTAGAACTCTGTATATGTAAATATGGCACTTCTCCACCGTGTTGCTATCTCTGTTTATATGGACATATTGGATTTGTGTGCAATGTATCTAGCTCTCTGTGCATGGATATGTTGGACTGATCTGCCATGTTGCTATTACTCTATATGTGGGCATGTTGGACTACTCTGATATGTAGCTAGCTCTCAGTATATGGACATGTTGGACCTATCAGCCATGTAGTCAGCTCTCTGTGTATGAACATGTTAGACTCATCTGTCTTTTAGGTAGTCCTTTCTCTCTCTCTCTC
>NW_006409087.1:266298-268653 GCF_000296735.1 Chrysochloris asiatica
CTCTGTATATGGACATGTTGGACTTCTCTGACATGTAGCTAGCTCTCAGTATATGGACACCTTGGACTTATCTGCCATGAGGTAGAACTCTGTAAATGGAAGTGTATTACTACTCTGCCGTGTTGCTAGCTTTGTGTATATGAACATATTGAACTCATCTGCCATGCAGCCTGCTCTCTGTGCATGGATATGTTAGAATTTTCTGCCATGTAGATATCTCTCTGTATATGAACATGTTGGACTTTTCTGCCATGTAGCGAGATCTCTGTATATGGATATGTTGGAATCATCAGCCATTTAGCCAGCTTTCTTTGAATGAACATGTTGGACTCATCTGCCTTGTAGCTCTTTCTCTATATATACACATGTTGGACTCATCTGCCATGTAACTAAATCTCAGTATATGGACATGTTGTACTCATCTGCCATGTAGCTAATACTCTGTATATGGACATGTAGGACTTCTCTGCCATGTAGCTAGCTCTCAGTATATGGACATGTTGGAATCATCTGCCATGGAGCCAGAACTCTCTATATGGAAATATGGCACTTCTCTGCCGTGTTGCTACCTCTGTGTATATGGACATATTGGACACATCTGCAATGGAGCTAGCTCTCTGTGCATGGATATGTTGGACTGATCTGCCATGTAGGTAGCTCTCTGTGTATGAACATATTGGTCTTGTCTGTCATGTAGCTAGCTCTCTGTATATGGAAATGTTGGACTCCTCAGACAGGTAGCCAGCTCTCTGTGTGTGAACATGTTGGACACATCTGACATGCAGCTAGTCCTTTATATATACACATGTTGGACTCATCTGCCATGTAGCTAACTCTCAGTATATGGACATGTTGTCCTCATTTTCCATGTACCTAGATCTCTGTATATGGATATGTTGGTCTCATTAGCCATGGAGCCAGCTCTCTCTGCATGAACATGTTGGACTCATCTGCATTGTAGCCAGTCCTCTATATAAACACATGTTGGACTAATTTGCCATGTAGCTAGTTCTCAGTATATGGTCATGTTGCATTCGTCTGCCATGGAGCTAGAACACTGTATGTGGAAATGTGGAACAACTCTGCCGTGTTGCTAGCTATGTGTATATGGACATATTGTACTCGTCTGCCATGTAGCTAGCTCTCTGTGTATGGATGTTGGACTTATCTGCCATGTTGTATCTATCTGCATATGAACATGTTGGACTTGTCTGCCATGTAGCTAGATCTCTGTATATGGATATTTTGGACTCATCAGCCATGTAGCCAGCTCTCTTTGCATGAACATGTTGGATTCATCTACGTTGTAGCAAGTTCTCTTTATATACACATATTAGACTCAACTGTCATGTAGCTCAATCTCAATATATGGACATATAGTACTCATTTGCCATGTAGCTAGTACTATGTATATGGGCATGTTGGACTTCTCTGCCATGTAGCTAACTCTCAGTATATGGACATGTTGGAATCATCTGCCATGGAGCCAGAACTCTGTATATGGCAAAGTGGCACTATTCTGCAGTGTTGTTAATTCTGTGTATATGGACATATTGGACAAATCTGCCATGTAGCTAGCTCTCTGTGCATGAATATGTTGGACTGATCTGCCATGTAAATATCTTTCTGTATATGAACATATTGGACTTGTCTGCCATGTAGCTAGTCCACTATATAAACACACATTAGATTCATCTGTCATGGAGATAAATCTCAGTATACGGACATGTTGGACTCATCTGCCAGGTTGCGAATACTCTGTATATGGACATGTTGGACTTCTCTGCCATGTAACTAGTTATCAGTATATGGTCATGTTGCATTCATCTGCCATGGAGCTAGAATTCTGTATATGGAAATGTGGCACTACTCTGCCGTGTTGCTAGCAATGTGTATATGGACATATTGGACTTGTCTGCCATGTAGCTAGCTCTCTGTGCAAGGGTATGATGGACTGATGTGCCATGGAGTAGCTCTCTGTATATGAACTTGTTGGACTTGTCTGCCATGTAGCTAGATCTCTGTTTATGGATATGTTGTACTCATCAGCCATATAGCCAGCTCCCTATGCATAAACATGTTGGATTCAATTGCCATGTAGCATGTTCTCTATATATACACATATTGAATTCAACTGCCATATAGCTAAATCTCAATATATGGACATATTGAGTCCATATTGAGTACTGCCATGTAGCTAGTTGGACTTGTAGCTAGTGCATGTTGGACTTCTCTGCCTTGTAGCTAGCTCTCAGTATATGAACACGTTGGAATCATCTGCCATGGAGCCAGAACTCAGTATATGATAATGTGGCACTATTCTGCCATGTTTCTAGCTCTGTGTATATGGACATA
>NW_006409087.1:269379-271975 GCF_000296735.1 Chrysochloris asiatica
CTCATCTGCCATGTATCTAGACTCTGTATATGGACATGTTGAGCTTCTATACCATGTAGCTAGCTCTCAATATATGGACACGCTGAACTCATCTGTCATGTAGCTAGAACTCTGTATATGTAAATGCTGCACTACTCTTCTATGCAGCTAGTCTTTGAACATGGACATTTTGCACTCTTCTGCCATATACCTAGCTCTTTGTGCATGCATATGTTCAAATGATCTGCCACGTAGTTAGCTCCCTGTATATGAACATATTGGACTTGTCTACCATGTACCTTACTCTTTATATATGGAAATGTTGGACTCCTCAGACATGTAGCCAGATCTCTGTGTATGAACATGTTGGACTCATCTGCCTTGCAGCTACTACTCTCTATATACACATGTTGGACTCATCTGCTATGTAGCTTATTCTCAGTATATGGACATGTTGGAGTCATTTGCCATGTAGCTAATACTCTGTATATGGACATGTTGAAATC
Source organism: Chrysochloris asiatica (assembly GCF_000296735.1). NCBI lineage: Eukaryota > Metazoa > Chordata > Mammalia > Afrosoricida > Chrysochloridae > Chrysochloris > Chrysochloris asiatica. Next base: position 269,865 of record NW_006409087.1, read on the forward strand.
GTCTGCCATGTAGCTAGTTCTCAGTATATGCACACGTTGGAGTCATCTGTCATGGAGCTAGAACACTGTATATGGAAATGTGGCACTATTCTTCCGTGATGCTAGCTCTCTATATATAGACATATTGGATTCATCTGCCATGTAGCTAGCTCTCTGTGCATGGATATGTTGGACTGATCTGCACTGTAGGTAGCTCTCTGTATGTGAACATGTTGTACTTGATTGCCATGTCGCTACATCTCTGTCTATGGATATGTAGGACTCATTAGCCATGTAGCCAGTTGTCTCTGCATGAACATGTTGGACTCATTTGCCTTGAAACTAGTCCTCTATATATACACATGTTGGACTCATCTGCCATGCAGCTAGTACTCTGTATATGGAAATGTTGGACTTCTCTGCTATGTAGCTTGCTCTCGGTGCATGGATATGCTCTACTGATCTGCCATGTAGATATCTCTGTATATGAACATATTGGACTTGTCTGCCATGTAGCTATCTCTCTGTATATGTAAATGTTGGACTCCTCAGACATGTAGCCATCTCTCTGTATGAACATGTTGGACTCATCTTCCATGTTGTTAACTCTCAGTATATGGACATGTTGAATTCATCTGCCATGTAGCTAGTTCTCTGTATGTGGACATGATGGACTTTTCTGCCACGTAGATAGCTATCAATATATGGACACTTTGGAATCATATGCCATGTAACCAGAACTCTGTATCCGGAAATGTGGCTTTCCACTGTCGTTTTGCTAGCTCTCTATATATCAACATTCGGACTTGTCTGCAATGTAACTAACTCTCTGTGCATGGATATGAGGGACTGATCTGCCATGTAGTTAGCTCTCTGAATATGAACATGTTGGATTTGTCTGCCATGTAGCTAGATCTATGTATATGGATATGTTGGTCTCTTCAGTCATGTAGCCAGCTCTCTCTGCATGAAAATGTTGGCCTCATCTGCCTTGTAGATAGACCTGTATATAAACACATGTTAGTTTCATCTGCCATGTAGCTAAATCTCAGTATATGGACATTTTGGACTCATCTGCCATCTAGCTAATACTCTGTATATGGACATGTAGGACTTCTCTGCCATGTAGCTAGTTCTCAGTATATAGTCATGTTGCACTCATCTACCATGGTGCTAGAACTCTGTATATGGAAATGTGGCACTGCTCTGCCATGTTGCAAATTCTGTGTATATGGACATATTGGACGCATCTGCCATGTAGCTAGCTCTCTGTGCATCGATATGTTGGACTGATTTGCCATCTAGGTAGCTCTCTGTATATGAACATGTTGGACTTGTGTGCCATAGAACTAGATCTCTGTATATGGATATCTTGAATTCATTAGCCATGTAGGCTGCTTTTTCTGCATGAACATGTTGGATTCATCTCCCTTGTAGCTAGTCCTCTATATATACACATGTTGGACTCATGTGCCATGTACCTAAATCTCAATATATGGACATGTTGAACTCATCTGCCTTGTAGCTAATACTCTATATATGGACATGTTGGACTTCTCTGCCATGTAGCTAGCTATCAGTATATGGACACGTTGGACTCATCTGTATATGGAAATGTGGCACTACTCTTCCATGTAGCTAGTCACTCTATATCGACACTTTGGACTCGTCTGCCATGTAGCTTGCTCTCGGTGCATGGATATGATCTACTGATCTGCCATGTAGATATCCCTAGATATCTCTCTGTATATGAACATATTGGACTTGTCTGTCATGTAGATAGCTCTCTGTATATGTAAATGTTGGACTCCTCAGACCTGTAGCCATCTCTCTGTATGAACATGTTGGACGCATCTGCCTTGCACCTAGTACTCTATATATACATATGTTGGACTCATCTTCCATGTTGTTAACTCTCAGTATATGTACATGTTGGATTCATCTGCCATGTAGCTAGTACTCTGTATGTGGACATGTTGGATTTTTCTGCCATGTAGCTAGTTGTCAGTATATAGTCATGTTGCACTCATCTACCATGGAGCTAGAACTCTGTATATGGAAATGTGGCACTGCTCTGCCATGTTGCTAACTCTGTGTATATGGACATATTGGACGTATCTGCTATGTAGCTA
>NW_006409087.1:272295-273052 GCF_000296735.1 Chrysochloris asiatica
TTCTAAATGAACATGTTGTATTCATCTGCCTTGTAGCAAGTTCTCTTTGTATACACATGTTGTATTCATCTGCTATGTAGCTAAATCTCAATATATGGACATATTGAAATCCTGTACCATGTAGCTAATACTCTGTATATGGGCATGTTCCTTTTCCCTGCCTTGTAGCTAGCTCTCAGTATATGAACACATTGGACTTATCTGCCATGTAGCTAGAACTCTATATATGGAAATGTTGCACTACTCTACCATGTAGCTAGTCTCTCTATGTGGACATTTTGGACTTGTCTGCCATGTAGCTAGCTTTATGTGCATGGATATTTTGGATTGCTCTGCCATGTATTTAGTTCTCTGGATATGATCATATTGAACTTGTCTGCCATGTAGCTAGCTCTCTGTATAAGGAAATTTTGGAATCCTCAGATATGGAGCCAGCTCTCTGTGTATGAAGATGTTAGATGCATCTGCCTTGCAGCTAGTCCTCTATATATACACATGTTGGACTCATCTGCCATATAGCTAACTCTTAGAATAAGGACATGTTGGACTCATCTGCCATATAGCTAGTTCTCTGTATTTGGACATGTTGGAGAACTCTGCATTTATCTAGTTCTCAGTATATGCACATGTTGCAATCATCTGCCATGGAGCTAGAACTCTGTATATGGAAATGTGACACAACTCTGCCATATTATTAGCTCTGTGTATATGGACATATTGGACTCGTCTGACATGTAGCTAGCTCTCTGTGCATGGA
>NW_006409087.1:274632-278848 GCF_000296735.1 Chrysochloris asiatica
TCATCTGTCATACAGCTAGTCCTCTATATGTACACATGTTGGACACATCTGTCATGTAGCTGACTCTCAGTAAATGGACATGTTGGATTCATCAGCCATGTAGCCAGCTCTCTCTGTATGAATATTTTGGACTAATCTACCTTGTAGCTAGTCCTCTATAAATACACATGTTGGACTGAACTTCCATGTAGCTATCTCTCAGTATATGGACACGTTGGATTCATCTCCCATGTAGCTAGTGCTCTGTATATGGACATGTTAGACTACTCTGCCATGTTGCTAGCTCTCAGTATATGCCCACGTTGGACTCATATGCCATGTAGTTAGAACGCTATACATGGAAAAGTTGCACTAATCTGCTATGTAGCTAGCTCTCTGTATATGGACATTTTGGAATCATCTGACAAATAGCTAGCTCTGTGTGCATGGATATGTTGGACTGATCTTTCATGTAGGTAGCACTCTGTATATGAATATATTGGACTTGTCTGCCATGTACTTAGTTCTTAGTATATCGACATGTTGGACTCATCAGCCATGTAGCCAACTCTCTGTGTATGAAAATGTGGTACTCATCTACCTTGTAGCTAGCCCTCTAAATATACACATGTTGGACTCATCTGCCATGTAGATAACTCTCAGTATATGGACATGTTGGACTCATCAGCCATGTAGCTAGTACTCTGTATATTGTCATGTTGGATTTCTCTGCCATGTAGCTAGCTCTCAGTATATTGACACGTTGGACTCAATTGCCATAGAGCTAGAACTCAGTAAATGGAAATGTGGCACTCCACTGCCATATTGCTAGATGTGTATCTATGGACATATTTGACTCGTCGGCAATGTAGCTAGTTCTCTGTGCATGGATATGTTGGACCGATCTGCGATGTAGATAGGTCTCTGTATATGAACATGTTGCACTTGTCTGCCATGTCTCTAGATCTCTGTATATGGATATGTTAGACACATCAGCCATGTAGCCAGCTCTCTCTGTATGAACATGTTGGGTTCATCTTCCTTGTAGATAGACCTCTATATAAACACATGATGGATTCACCTGCCATGTAGCAAATCTCAGGATATGGACATGTTGGACTCATCTGTCATGTAGCTAGTACTCTGTATATGGACATGTTGGGCTTCTCTTCATTGTAGCTAGCTCTCACTGTATGTACATGTTGGACTCATCTGTCATGGAGATAGAACACTGTATAATGAAAAGTGACACTACTCTTTAATGTTGCTATCTCTGTGTATATGGATATATTGGACTCCTCTGCCATGTGCATAGCTCTCTGTGCATGGATATGAGGGACTGATCTGCCATGTAGGTAGCTCTCTGTATATGAACATATTGGACTTGTGTGGCATGTAGCTACATCTCTGTATATGGATATGTTGGACTCATTATCCATGTAGCCAGCTCTCTCTGCATGAACATGTTGGACTCATCTACATTGTAGCTAGTCCTCTACATATTCACATGTTGGACTCATGTGACATGTACATAAATCTCAATATATGGACATGTTGGACTCATCTGCCATGTAGCTAATACTCTGTATATGGACATGTTGGACTTCTCTGCCATGTAGCTAGCTCTCAGTAAATGGACACGTTGGACTCATCTGCCATGGAGCTAAGAACTCTGTATATGGAAATGTGGCACTACACTTCCGTGTTGCAAACTCTGTGTATATGGATATATTGAACTTGTCTGTCATGTAGCTAGCTTCCTACGCATGGATATGTTGGACTGATCTGCCATGTAGGAAGCTCTCTGTATGTGAACATGTTGGACTTCTCTGCCATGTAGCTAGATCTCTGTATATGAATATGTTGGACTCATCAGCCATGTAGCCAGCTCTCTCTGCATGAACATGTTGGACTCATATGCCTTGTAGCTAGTCCTCTATATATACACATGTTGGAATCATCTGGCATATAGCTATTCCTCTATATATACACATGTTGGACTCATCAGCCTTGTAGCTTGTCCTCTATAAATACACATGTTGGAATCAACTGCTATGTAGCTAACTCTCAGTATATGGACACATTGGATTCATCTCCCATGTAGCTAGTGCTCTGTATATGGACATGTTGGACTACTCTGCCATGTAGCTAGCTCTCAGTATATGCACACGTTGGACTCATATGCCATGTAGCTCCAACTCTATATATGTAAATGTTGCATTAATCTGCCATATAGCTAGCTCTCTGTATATGGACATCTTAGAATTGTCTGCCAAGTATCTAGCTCTTTGTGCATGAATATGTTGGTCTGATCTGCCATGTAGGTAGCTCTCTGTATATGAACACATTGGACATGTCTTCCATGTAGCTAATTCTCAGTATATCGACATGTTGGACTCATCAGCCATGTAGCCAGCTCTCTGTGTCTGAACATGTTGGACTCATCTACCTTGTAGCTAGCTCTCTAAATATGCACATGTTGGAGTCATCTGCCATGTAGCTAGTCCTCTGTATATATACATGTTGGACTGACATGCCATGTAGATAACTCTCAGTATATGGACATGTTGTACTCATCAGCCATGAAGCTAATACTCTGTAAATGGACATGTTGGACTACTCTGCCATGTAGCTAGCTCTCAGTATATGGACATGTTGAACTCATCTGCCATGTAGCTACAACTCTGTATATGGAAACGTTGCACTACTCTGCCATGTAGCTAGCACTCTATATATGGACAGTTTGGACTAGTCTGCCATGTAGGTAGCTCTCTATGCAAGGATATGTTGGACTGATCTGCCTTGAAGATAGCTCTCTGTATAAGAACATATTGTACATCTATGCCATGTAGCTAGCTCTCTGTATATGGACTTGTTGGAATCATAAGCGATGTATCCAGCTCTCTTTGTATGAACATGTTGGACTCATCTGCCTTGTAGCTAGTCCTCTATATATACACATTTCGGACTCATTTGCCATATAGCTAAATCTCAATATATGGGCATATTTGACTCATCTGCCATGTAGCTAATACTCTGTATATGGGCATGTTAGAATTCTCTGTCATTTAGCTAGCTCTCATTATGTGGACAGTTTGGACTCATCAGCCATGGAGCTAGAACTCTGTATATGGGTATTTTGGATTCATCTGCTATGTAGCTAGCTCACTATGCAAGGGTATGTTGGACTAATCTGCCATGTACGTAGCTCTCTTTATATGAACATTTTGGACTTTTGTGCAAGGTAGCTAGATCTCTGTGTATGAATATGTTGGACTCATCAGCCATGTAGCTAGCTCTCTCTGCATGAACATGTTGGACTCATCTGCCATGTAACTATCTCTCAGTATATGGACACGTTGGAATCATCTGCCATGGAGCTAGATCTCTGTATATGGAAATGTGGCACTACACTGCCGTGTTCCTAGCTCTGTGGATATGGACATATTGGATTTGTCTGCCTTGTATCAAGCTCTCTGTGCATGGATATGTTGGACTGATCTGCCATGTAGCTATCTCACTGTATATGAACATGTTGGACTTGAGTGCCATGTAGCTAGATCTCTGTATATGGATTTGTTGGACTCATCAGCCATGTATCCAGCTCTCCCTGCATGAACATGTTGGAATCATCTGCCTTTTAGCTATTTCTATATATACACATGTTGGACTCATCTGCCATGTAGTTAAATCTCAATATATGGACATGTTCGACTCATCTGCCATTTAGCTAGTACTCTGTATATGGGCATGTTAGAGTTCTCTGCCATGTAGGTAGCTCTCAGAACATGGACACGTTTTACTTATCTGCCATGTAGCTAGAACTCTGTATATAGAAATGTAGCACTACTCGGCCGTGTTGCTAGCTCTGTGTATATAGACATATTTGGTTCATCTGCCTTCTAGCTAGCTTTCTGTGCATGGATATGTTCGACTGATCTGCAATGTAGGTGGCTCTCTGTATATGAACATTTTGGTCTTGTCTGCCATGTAGCTAGATTTCTCTATATGGGTATGTTTGACGCATCAGCCATGTAGCCAGCTCTCTCTTCATGAACATGTTGGACTCATCTGCCTTGTAGCTAGTCCTCTATATATACACGATGGACTCATCTTCCATGTTGCTAGTACTCTGTATATGGACATGTTGGACTTCTCTGCCATATAGTTAGGTCTCAATATATGGACACTTTGGACTTATCTGCCATGTAGCTCGAACTCTGTATATGGATATGTG
>NW_006409087.1:279528-282120 GCF_000296735.1 Chrysochloris asiatica
CTCATCTGCCATGTAGGTAAATCTCAATGTATGGACATGTTGGACTCATCTGCCTTGTAGCTAGTACACTGTATATGGACATGTTGGACTTCTCTGCCATACAGACATCTCTCAATGTATGGACACGTTGGATTCATCTGCCATGTAGCTAGAACTCTGTATATGGAAATGTTGCACTTCCTGTTTATGCAAATGTTGGACCCCTCAGACATGCAGCCAGCTATCAGTGTATGAACATGTTGGATTAATCAGCCTTTTAGCTAGTCCTCTACATATAAATATGTTGGACTGATCTTCCATGTAGATATCTCTCTCTATGAACATATTGGCCTTGTCTGCCATGTAGCTAGTTCTGAATATACCGACACGTAGGACTCATCAGCCATGTAGCCACCTATCTGTGTATGAACATGTCAGACTCATCTACCATGTAGCTTGTTATGTTATGTGCCATCGAGTCGTTTCGACCCATAACGACCGTGGAGCTCTGGTAGCGTAGTGGTTAAGAATCAGGCTGCTACTTTAAGGTCAGCAGTTCGAAACTACCAGCAGCACCGCGAGAGAAAGATGAGGCTTTCTACTCCCATGAAGATTTACACCCTTGAAAACCATGTACAGGGTCGCTATGGGTCTGAACCGACTCGATGGCACTTAACAACCATGTAGCTAGCCCTCTAAATATACACATGTTGGACTCATCTGCTATGTACCTAGTCCTCTATATATACACATGTTGGTCTCACCTGCCATGTAGCTAACTTTCAGTATATGGACATGTTGGACTCATCAGCCATGTAGCTAGTACTCTGTATATGAAAATGTTGCACTACTCTTCCATGTAGCTAGTCTCTGTATATGGACGTTTTGACTTGTCTGCCATGTAGCTAGTCCTCTATAACTACACATGTTGGACTCATCTGCCATGTAGCTAGTATGCTGTATATGGACATGTTGAACTTCTCTGCCATATAGATATCTCTCAATATATGGACATGTTGGACTCATCTGCCATGTAGCTAGAAATCTGTATATGGAAATGTGGCACTATTCTGCCATGTCGCTAGCTCTCTTTATATGGACATTTTAGACTCGTCTGCCAAGTAATTAGCTATCTGTGCATGGATTTGTTGGATTGATCTGTCATGTAGATAGCTATTTTTATATGAACATATTGGACTTATCTGCCATGTAGTTAGCTCTCAGTATATGGACATGTTGAATTCATCAGCCATGTAGATAGCTCTCTGTGTATGAACATGTTGGACTCATCTGCCTTGTTGCTAGCCCTCTAAATATACACATTTGGACACATCTGCCATGTAGCTAACTCTCAATATAAGGACACGTTGGACTCGTCTGCCATGTAGTTAGAACTCTGTATGTGGAAATGTTGCACTTCCTGTATATGCAAATGTTCGACTCCTCAAACATGTAGCCAGCAGTCTGTGCATGAACATGTTGGACTCATCTGCCTTATAGCTAGTCCTCTATATATACACATGTTGGACTCATCTGCCATGTAGCTAGTACTCTGTATATGGCCATCTTTGACTTCATCTGCCATGTAGCTAGAACTCTTTATATGGAAACGTTGTACTACTCTGTCATGTAGCTAGCACTCTGTATATGGGCATTTTGTACTCGTTTTCCATGTAGCTAGGTCTTTGTGCAAGGATATGTTGGACTGATCAGCCATATTGTTAGCTCTCTGTATATGAACATATTGGATTTGTCTGCCATGTAGCTAGATCCCTGTGTATGGATATGTTGGACTCATCAGCCTTGTAGCCAGCTCTCTCTGCATGAACATGATGGACTCATCTGCCTTGTAGCTAGTCCTCTATATATACACATGTTGGACTCATCTGCCATGTAGCTAAATCTCAGTATATGGACATGTTAGACTCATCTGCCATGTAGTTAGTACTCTGTATATGGAAAAGTGACACTACTCTGCTGTGTTGCTAGCTTTCTGTGCATGGACATATTGGACTTGTATGCCATGTAGCGAGCTCTCTGTGCATGGATATGTTGGATTGATCTGCCATGTAGGTAGCTCTCTGTATATGAACATGTTGGACATGTCTGCCATGAATCTAGATATCTGTGCATGGATATGTTGGACTCATCAGCCTTGTAGGCATCTATCTCTGCTTGAACATGTAGGACTCAACTGCCTCGTAGTTAGTCCTCTATATATACACGTTACACTCATCTGCCATGTAGTTAAATCTCAATATATGGATATGTTGGACTCATCTGCCATGTAGCTAGTACACTGTATAAGGGCATGTTGGAATTCTCTGCCATGTAGCTAGCTCTCAGTAGATGGACACGTTGGAATCATCTGCCATGTAGCTAGCTCTCTGTGCATGGATATGTTGGACAGATCTGCCATGTATATGTCTCTCTGTATATGAACATGTTGGACTTGTTTGCCATGTAACTAGACCTCTGTATGTGGATTTGTTGGAGTAATCAGCCATGTAGCCAGCTCTCTCTGCATGAACATGTTGGACTCATCTGCCTTGTAGCTAGTCCTCTATATATACACATGTTGGACTCATCTGCCATGTAGCTAAATCTCAGTAT